>NC_079191.1:275183707-275486921 GCF_029499605.1 Hyla sarda | reverse complement strand
AGTTTTTATAATGGGGCAATTTATGGGGTATTTCTAACCAGAAGACCCTTCAAATCCACTTCAAACCTGAACTGGTCCCTGAAAAATTCAGATTTTGAAAATTTTGCGAAAAATTTGAAAATTGCTGCTGAACTTTGAAGCCTTCTGATGTTTTCCAAAAGTAAAAACATGTCAACTTTATGATGGAAACATAAAGTAGACATATTGTATATGTGAATCAATATATCATTTATTTGGAATGTCTATTTTCCTTACAAGCAGAGAGCTTCAAAGTTAGAAAAATGCTAAAAAAAAATATTTTCCATTAAATTTTTTAATTTTTCACCAAGAAATGATGCAAGTAACGACGAAAATTTACCGCTAACATAAAGTAGAATATGTCACAATCAAATTTATAAGTAAAAGCATCCCAGAGTTATTAATGCTTAAAGTGACAGTGGTCAGATATGCAAAAAATGCTCCCGTCCTTAGGGTCATAATTGGCTCCGTCCCCAAGGGGTCAAAGGGTACCTCTCATCAAAAAAAACTTTTGATATATTATAGATTAATGTATGCAGAATAACTTTACAATTGCATGTTATTAAAAAAATATGCTTCTTTCTATTTAATTTTCCACTTTGAAGAAATGACCACTAGGGGTCTCCCTACCAGTCCTGGCAGCAAGCATTTCAGACTCATGCTGGAGTCCTAAACTCTACGAGCTGCCAGTCTGCTTTGTTCACAAAGGAGAACACTCAGAGCTGCCAGCCTGCTTTGTTCACAGCCTGTTTGGCTGTGAACAAAGCAGGCTGGCAGCTCTGAGTGTTTAGGACTCCAGCATGAGTCGGAAATGCTTGCTGACAGGACTGATCTGGAAAAATACAATAGAAAGAAGCATATTTTTCATTAACATGCTATTGGAAAGTTATTCAACATTCATTAATCTAAAATATATCAAAAGTTTATTTGATGAGAGGTACCCTTTAAGGACCAGGCCAATTTTATTTTCGTTTTTTCCTCCTCGCCTTCTATGCGTTATTCATAACTCTTTTTATATTTTCATCTACAGATCCATATAAGGGCTTGTTTTTTGTGTGACCAATTGTACTTTGTAATGAAACCTCTCATTTTACCATAAAATGTACGGCGAACACAAAAAAATATTTTTTTTAGGGAGGAAATTTAAATGAAAACCCCAGTTTTGCACATTTTGGGGGTTTCGTTTTCACACTGTACACTTTACTGTAAAAATGACATGTGTTCTTTATTTTGTGGGTCAATACGATTAAAATGATACCCATGGCTACATACTGTATTTTTCCCCCTATAGGACGCACCGGCGTATAAGACGCACCCAATTTATAGGTGCCAAATCTAAAAAAGTAAAGACTCTGAACCTGTGCATGTCAGGGCATGCTGGGAGTTGTAGTTTTGCAGCATCTGGAGGTCCGCAGGTTGAAGACCACTGGTATAGGAGATAGTACTCACGTGTCCCCGCCGCTCCAGACCCGTCACTGGTGCCCTGGATGTCGCTCCATCACTGTCGCCGCGTCCCCATGGTGTCCCCGATGCTCCGGAATTCTTATTCCCCAAGATCCACGCTCTCCGTCACCGTCATCATGTTGCCGTCATCACGCCGCTCCTATTGGATGACGGCGTGCTCGACGAAGGAGAGCGCAGGGGATCCCGGCACGGAGAAGACACCGAGGAGGCAGGTAAGGTCCCTCCCGGTGTCCTGTAAGCTGTTCGGGACGCCGCGATTTCACCGCGGCAGTCCCGAACAGCCCGACTGAGCAGCCGGGTTAGTGTTATTTTCGCTTCAGACGTGACGGTCAGCTCTGATCGCCGCGTCTGAAGGGTTAATACAGGGCATCACCGCGATCGGTGGTGTCCTGTATTAGCGGCGGGTCCCAGCCATTGATGGCCGCAGGCATTCTCCGTAGAAGAAGCACCAACTTTTCCACCCCAGTTTTGGGGAAGAAAAAGTGTGTCTTATACGGCGAAAAATACGATACTTTTATATTTTTGTACCGCTTAAAAAAAATCTAAAACTTTTTGTACAAAATCAGTAATCTAAAATTGCCCTATCTTGACCACCTATAACTTTTTATACATTTTTCTGTAAAAAATAAAATTACGCATTTTGGGGGTAAAATGAGAAAAACTCACCATTTTCATTTTTATTGGGGGAGGGGATTTTTCACTTTTTTTTACTGTTAATTTTTACATTTTTCAACTTTTTTTAAATACTTTTTATGTCCCCATAGGGGACTATCTATAGCAATCATTTGATTGATAATACTATTCAGTGCTATGCATAGAGCATAGCACTAATCAGTATTATCGGTCATCTTCTGCGCTGCTCTGCTCGATTTCAGACCAGAGCAGGAGACGCTGGGACATGGATGGAGGCATGTGAGGGGACCTCTGTCCACCATTACAGATGATCGGATCAGATCGTCGCGGCAGTTCTGTGGGCGATCCGATCATCTATTTTAACATGCGCATTGCCACAGATGCAGTGATTTGTACTTGTCACGATGCCGGCTGGCAGGAGGTGGATCCTCTGTGCCAGAGAGGGATAGCGAGGACCGTGCTAGTGGACCGGTTCTAAGACACTACTGGTTTTCACCAGAGCCCGCCGCAAAGCGGGATGGTCTTGCTGCGGCGGTAGTGACCAGGTCGTATCCACTAGCAACGGCTCACCTCTCTGGCTGCTGAAGATGCTGAAGATAGGCGAGGTACAAGGGAGTAGGCAGAAGCAAGGTCGGACGTAGCAGAAGGTCGAGGCAGGCAGCAAGGATCGTAGTCAGGGGCAACGGCAGGAGGTCAGGAACACGGGCTAGGAACAGACAAGGGAACGCTTTCACTAGGCACTAAGGCAACAAGATCCGGCCAGGGAGTGCAGGGGAAGTGAGGTGATATAGGGAAGTGCACAGGTGAACACACTAATTGGAACCACTGCGCCAATCAGCGGCGCAGTGGCCCTTTAAATCGCAGAGACCCGGCGCGCGCGCGCCCTAGGGAGCGGGGCCGCGCGCGCCGGGACAGAACAGACGGAGAGCGAGTCAGGTAGGGGAGCCGGGGTGCGCATCGCGAGCGGGCGCTACCCGCATCGCCAATCGCATCCCGGCTGGAGGCGGGACCGCAGCGCACCCGGTCAGTGGATCTGACCGGGGCGCTGCAGCAACAAGGATGAGGCGAGCGCTCCGGGGAGGAACGGGGACCCGGAGCGCTCGGCGTAACAGTACCCCCCCCCTTGGGTCTCCCCCTCTTCTTGGGGCCAAAGAACCTGAGGAAAAAAAAGTAAATTTTTCCGTGATGAGGTCCGATGCACATTAGGAGGGGTTCTGTGCGGAAACGCATGAGATAGTCCAATCTTTTATTGTTAATACAACAGATGTAGAGGGGTCTGGCGAGACTGGTCACAGGGACGTAGAACCTGTTGATAAGAGAGGCCAAAAAAAATTTTCCTGCAGATCCGGAATCCAAGGAGACCATAGTAGAGAAGGAGAAGGTAGAGGCAGATATCCGCACAGGCACAGTAAGGCGTGGAGAAGCAGAGTTGACATCAAGAACTGTGTCACCTTTGTGCGGAGTCAGCGTACGTCTTTCCAGGCGGGGAGGACGGATAGGACAATCCTTCAGGAAGTGTTCGGTACCGGCATAGTACAGGCAAAGATTCTCCATGCGGCGTCGTGTCCTCTCTTGAGGTGTCAAGCGAGACCGGTCAACTTGCATAGCCTCCGCGGCGGGAAGCACAGGAACGGATTGCAGAGGACCAGAGGAGAGAGGAGCCGGGGAGAAAAAACGCTTCGTGCGAACAAAGTCCATATCCAGGCGGAGCTCCAGACGCCATCCGGAAGAACGCATGTCAATGCGAGTGGCAAGATGAATGAGTTCATGTAGGTCAGCAGGAGTCTCTCGTGCGGCCAGAACATCTTTAATGTTGCTGGATAGGCCTTTTTTAAAGGTCGCGCAGAGAACCTCACTATTCCAGGACAACTCGTAAGCAAGAGCACGGAACTGAATGGCGTACTCGCCAATGGAAGAAACACCCTGTTCCAGGTTCAGCAGGGCAATCTCGGCAGAAGAAGCTCGGGCAGGCTCCTCGAAGATACCACGGACCTCAGCGAAGAAGGACTGGACTGTGGCTGTGGCAGAATCATTGCGGTCCCCATCAAACTTGTCCGGCAGGGACAAGCAGGGGTTAGGAACGGCCGGTTGCTGCGGAGGAGTTGCAGGAGCCGGCGGAGGAGATGGTTGTTGCAGCTGTAGCTGTGACTGAAGTTGCTGTATCTGCGGCAGCAGCTGCTGTGACTGAAGTTGCTGTATCTGCGGCAGCAGCTGCTGTAACTGTGACTGAAGACGCTGTGTCTCGGAGATCAAGTATGCCAGCTGTTGATCTCGTTGGGCGATCTTTACGCCAAATTTGTCCGGCAGGGACAAGCAGGGGTTAGGAACGGCCGGTTGCTGCGGAGGAGTTGCAGGAGCCGGCGGAGGAGATGGTAGTTGCAGCTGTAGCTGTTGCTGTATCTGCAGCTGCTGTATCTGTGACTGAATACGCAGTGCCTCGGAGGTCAAGTATGCCAGCTGTTGATCTCGTTGGGCGATCTTTAGGGCTAGCTGGGCGACCAGTGTAGGATCTACAGCGGGATCCATGGCCGGATCTACTGTCATGATGCCGGCTGGCAGGAGGTGGATCCTCTGTGCCAGAGAGGGATAGCGAGGACCGTGCTAGTGGACCGGTTCTAAGACACTACTGGTTTTCACCAGAGCCCGCCGCAAAGCGGGATGGTCTTGCTGCGGCGGTAGTGACCAGGTCGTATCCACTAGCAACGGCTCACCTCTCTGGCTGCTGAAGATGCTGAAGATAGGCGAGGTACAAGGGAGTAGGCAGAAGCAAGGTCGGACGTAGCAGAAGGTCGAGGCAGGCAGCAAGGATCGTAGTCAGGGGCAACGGCAGGAGGTCAGGAACACGGGCTAGGAACAGACAAGGGAACGCTTTCACTAGGCACTAAGGCAACAAGATCCGGCCAGGGAGTGCAGGGGAAGTGAGGTGATATAGGGAAGTGCACAGGTGAACACACTAATTGGAACCACTGCGCCAATCAGCGGCGCAGTGGCCCTTTAAATCGCAGAGACCCGGCGCGCGCGCGCCCTAGGGAGCGGGGCCGCGCGCGCCGGGACAGAACAGACGGAGAGCGAGTCAGGTAGGGGAGCCGGGGTGCGCATCGCGAGCGGGCGCTACCCGCATCGCCAATCGCATCCCGGCTGGAGGCGGGACCGCAGCGCACCCGGTCAGTGGATCTGACCGGGGCGCTGCAGCAACAAGGATGAGGCGAGCGCTCCGGGGAGGAACGGGGACCCGGAGCGCTCGGCGTAACAGTACTGATTATGGCCTCTGAGAGGTTAATGGTGGACATCCACACGATGGCGTATGTCGGAAATTACCGGCGGGTCCCCGGCTGCTATCAATGCTCCGATGCTCGCGGCTATACACAGGACGTAAATGTATGCGAAGTACCGCCAAACCAGTAAGGTCCATGTTTGTTAAGGGGTTAATTAACAACACACCTGCGATCGTCCTGTAGAATGTATAGATGTGAGCGGCTTTCTCCTGCGCTCGCAACTCTGGAGTGACACATGCTATGATCTGTCCTTAACTGCAGGTACTACTGCTCCCAATTTGGAGCACACTCTATCCCATGCTGGGAGCTGTAGCTGCCTTAATAGAGAGATCACAGCGGATGTCACTTCTGACACCTGATGCAATCGTCCTGTTTAACGAATAATGTACTCATACTACAGTGGGACCAGAGAAGAGCAGCCGCCCGCCCGCATCTATACATTATATAGGATGATCACATCGGGTGTCAGAAGTGACACCCACTGCGATCTGTCTATTAATGCAGATACTACAGCTCCCAGCATGGAACAGAGTGTGCTCCATATTGGGAACAGTAGTACCTGCAATTGAGGACAGATCACAGCAGGTGTCTTGACACCCGATGCGATCATCCTATCTAGATGCGAGAAAGCTGTCCACATCTATACATTATACAGGACGATCGCAGCAGGTGTCAGGAGTGACTCCCGGGGCGATCTGTCTATTAGCACAGGTACTGCTACTCCCATCATGGAACAGTCTGTTCCATGCTGGGTATAGTAGTACTACCTAAAAATTAAATAAAGTGAAACACACACACACCTTATTAAACATGTTATTGAAATACATTACTAATAAACATTTGCAGATTATTTAATTATTATTATGGTGAATTGGCCGAATCTAATTTTTCTAAAATTTGCTCATCTCTAGTGACCATCTGATGCCCTCCAGTTCAGGCATTAACTTCATCCTGCCCTGTGACATACCATTACAGTGCAACACTAAAGTAATGACAGGTGCTGATAGGTCTGTTTCAGCTTCAGATACACCAGTTATATGTAGTTATGTATAGCAGTGTAGAAGCAGTGCCAAACACTACAGTTAAACTAGCTAAAACGTTCTAGAGACTAACAAGTTTTATCGCAAATGTTTGTTTTAATTCTGCATTGAGCATGGTGTAATAAGGAACATTTTTATGATTATGGACAATAAATAATAGTGTGCTTCATTCATCTACCCTATGCTTATGGTCTGTCTAGATATGTTCAAGACAAATCATGCACACAGCATACCATTCACAGAATGCACATCACATAATGACATTTCATGCAAACACATTCTAAGCTGACACTCACACAGCATTTCACAGTAACATCTTTCTGCATTATAGCCTTTTATTTCTTCAGGTATTTTTTCACAAGGACTGAGTTGAAGCTCACAATAACTTCATAAGCAATACAATTCTCTGCAGAATTGCTGCATGGCTCTTCCCTTTGTCAGGCCTCTTCTTGAGGGGCTGCAACTTGCCTCAGCTCTATTAGTTGCCTTTCAGCTCAACACAGGGGACCCCTGCATGCCATGTGGTATTTGCCACAGTGTAACTTCCTAGAAGAATTTCTCTATATATATTCTATATTTCTCTATATAATATCAGAGTGCCAATTCTTATAAACTGAACAACATTCAAGTAGGATGGGGTACAGTATAACCTAAAATACCTACAGTTTTTTGTGTAAGGGGAGAAACGTATAAGGTGTACCCCTTGTAAGCTAGTTTTAATGGGATGTATGGACAATTTTGGACGTATAGGAACAGCTTCACCATAACTAGAAATAAGCAAACTTTAGAAAAATTTGATTTGGCGATTCGCCTAATTTTTCGGAAAAATTTGTTTTGATACAAATTTTTTTGCGGCAAATCTATATTAAAAACGTCTATTTGTGGCCTACAGAGAGCCTCAATAGGGGTGTAGAACACTTTGCTTTGTTCTAACACGCATATGGAGTGTGCTGGGGTAGTGAAATAATACCGTTATTCAGAATGAGATGCAGATTACCGGCATCGCTTTTAGAATCACTGCCGCAGAGCGGCACAATGACAGAGCCTGGATGTGGCATCAGTATGAGGAGACCATATAGTGGCTGAATGACACAGTGTGGAGGTGTTGGCAGCATGAGAAGACCATATAGTGGCTGAATGACACAGCGTGGAGGTGTTGGCAGCATGAGGAGACCATATAGTGGCTGAATGGCAAAGCTTGGATGAGGTTGAAGCATGAGGAGACCATATAGTGAATGAATGACACAGCGTGGAGGTGTTGGCAACATAAGGAGACCATATTGTGGCTGAATGACACAGCGTGGAGGTGTTGGCAGCATGAGGAGACCATATAGTGGCTAAATTACACAGTGTGGAGGTGTTGGCAGCATGAGGAGACCATATAGTGGCTGAATGACACAGCTTGGATGAGGCTGAAGCATGGGGAGACCATAAAGTGGCTGAATGACACAGCAAGGAGGTGTTGGCAACATGAGGAGACCATATAGTGGCTGAATGACACAGCTTGGATGAGGCTGAAGCATGAGGAGACCATATAGAGGCTGAATAACACAGCATGGAGGTGTTGGCAGCATGAGGAGACCATACAGTGGCTGAATGACACAGTGTGGAGGTGTTGGCAGAATGAGGAGACCATATAGTGGCTGAATGACACAGCATGGAGGTGTTGGCAGTATGAGGAGACAATATAGTGGCTGAATGACACAGCGTGGAGTAGTTGGCAGCATGAGGAGACCATATAGTGGCTGAATTACACAGTGTGGAGGTGTTGGCAGCATGAGGAGACCATATAGTGGCTGAATTACACAGCTTGGATGAGGCTGAAGCATGAAGAGACCATATAGTGGCTGAATGACACAGCCAGGATTTGGCAGCAGCGTGAGTAGACACTTGGCCTTCACAATCCCTAAGATTATAAAATGAATTCTGAAATTTAAACCAAAGATTTTGGGTTTGCTTGCTACCATAACAAAATTTTTATTCCCGGACCTTAATCCCAGCAGCATCAGTGTCACGATGCCGGCTGGCAGGTAGTGGACCCTCTGTGCCAGAGAGGGATTGGCGTGGACCGTGCTAGTGGACCGGTTCTAAGCCACTACTGGTTTTCACCAGAGCCCGCCGCAAAGCGGGATGGTCTTGCTGCGGCGGTAGTGACCAGGTCGTATCCACTAGCAACGGCTCACCTCTCTGGCTGCTGAAGATAGGCGCGGTACAAGGGAGTAGGCAGAAGCAAGGTCGGACGTAGCAGAAGGTCGGGGCAGGCAGCAAGGATCGTAGTCAGGGGCAACGGCAGAAGGTCTGGAAACACTGGCAAGGGACACACAAGGAACGCTTTCACTGGCACTAAGGCAACAAGATCCGGCAAGGGAGTGCAAGGGAAGTGAGGTAATATAGGGAGTGCACAGGTGATAACTCTAATAGGAACCACTGCGCCAATCAGCGGCGCAGTGGCCCTTTAAATCGCAGAGACCCGGCGCGCGCGCGCCCTAGGGAGCGGGGCCGCGCGCGCCGGGACAGAACAGACGGGGAGCGAGTCAGGTAGGAGAGCCGGGGTGCGCATCGCGAGCGGGCGCTACCCGCATCGCGAATCGCATCCCGGCTAGCAGCAGGATCGCAGCGCCCCGGGTCAGAGGACGTGACCGGGGCGCTGCAGCGGAGGAGGTGAAGCGAGCGCTCCGGGGAGGAGCGGGAACCCGGAGCGCTCGGCGTAACAGTACCCCCCCCCTTGGGTCTCCCCCTCTTCTTGGAGCCTGAGAACCTGAGGAGCAGACTTTTGTCAAGGATGTTGTCCTCAGGTTCCCAGGATCTCTCTTCAGGACCACAACCCTCCCAGTCTACTAAAAAAAAATTTTTTCCTCTGACCTTTTTGGCAGCCAAAATCTCCTTGACCGAGAAGACGTCCGAGGAGCCGGAAACAGGAGTGGGAGGAACAGATTTGGGAGAAAAACGGTTGAGGATGAGTGGTTTGAGAAGAGAGACGTGAAAGGCATTAGGGATACGAAGAGAAGGAGGAAGAAGAAGTTTATAAGAGACAGGATTAATTTGACACAGAATTTTGAAAGGACCAAGATAGCGTGGTCCCAACTTGTAGCTAGGGACACGGAAGCGGACATATTTAGCGGAGAGCCATACCTTGTCTCCAGGGGAAAAAACGGGGGGAGCTCTTCTTTTCTTATCCGCGAACCTCTTCATGCGTGAAGAAGCCTGTAAGAGAGAATTTTGGGTCTCTCTCCATATAATGGAAAGGTCACGAGAAATTTCATCCACAGCGGGCAGACCAGAGGGCAAGGGGGTAGGAAGGGGGGGAAGAGGGTGACGGCCGTACACCACGAAAAATGGGGATTTGGAGGAAGATTCAGAGACCCTGAAGTTATACGAGAATTCGGCCCATGGAAGGAGATCTGCCCAGTCATCCTGGCGGGAGGAAACAAAATGTCGCAAATAATCACCCAGGATCTGGTTAATTCTTTCTACTTGTCCATTGGACTGGGGATGATATGCAGAGGAAAAATTTAATTTAATCTTGAGTTGTTTACAGAGAGCTCTCCAGAATTTAGACACGAATTGGACCCCTCTATCCGAGACAATCTGCGTAGGCAACCCGTGAAGACGAAAAATGTGTACAAAAAATTGTTTAGCCAACTGAGGCGCAGAAGGAAGACCAGGAAGAGGAATGAAATGTGCCATTTTGGAGAATCGATCAACGACCACCCAAATAACGGTGTTGCCACGGGAAGGGGGTAAATCAGTAATAAAATCCATACCAATCAGAGACCAAGGCTGTTCGGGGACAGGCAGAGGATGAAGAAAACCAGCGGGCTTCTGGCGAGGAGTCTTATCCCGGGCACAGATAGTGCAGGCTCGCACAAAGTCCCCAACATCCGTCTCCAGAGTTGGCCACCAATAGAAGCGGGAGATGAGTTGCACAGATTTCTTGATGCCCGCATGACCTGCGAGATGGGAGGAGTGACCCCATTTGAGGATTCCGAGACGTTGGCGTGGAGAAACAAAGGTCTTTCCTGGAGGAGTCTGTCTGATGGAGGCAGGAGAAGTGGAGATCAGGCAGTCAGGTGGAATGATGTGTTGCGGAGGGAGATCAACTTCTGAGGCATCCGAGGAACGAGAGAGAGCATCGGCTCTAATGTTCTTATCGGCAGGACGAAAGTGAATCTCAAAATTAAATCGGGCAAAGAACAGAGACCACCGGGCCTGGCGAGGATTCAGCCGTTGGGCCGACTGGAGGTAGGAGAGGTTCTTGTGGTCGGTGTAGATAATAACAGGAAATCTTGATCCCTCCAGCAGATGCCTCCATTCCTCAAGTGCTAATTTAATGGCTAGAAGTTCTCGATCCCCGATGGAGTAGTTCCTCTCCGCTGGAGAGAAGGTCCTAGAGAAAAAACCACAAGTGACAGCATGCCCGGAAGGATTTTTTTGTAGAAGAACAGCTCCAGCTCCTACTGAGGAGGCATCAACCTCCAATAGGAAGGGTTTGGAAGGGTCAGGTCTGGAGAGCACGGGAGCCGAAGAAAAGGCAGACTTGAGTTGTTTAAAGGAGTCTTCTGCTTGAGGAGGCCAGGACTTGGGATCAGCATTTTTCTTGGTTAAAGCCACGATAGGAGCCACAATGGTAGAAAAATGTGGAATAAATTGCCTGTAATAATTGGCGAACCCCAAAAAGCGTTGGATAGCACGGAGTCCGGAGGGGCGTGGCCAATTTAAGACGGCAGAGAGTTTGTCTGGATCCATCTGTAGTCCCTGGCCAGAGACCAAATATCCTAGAAAAGGAAGAGATTGGCATTCAAACAGACATTTCTCAATTTTGGCATAGAGTTGGTTGTCACGAAGTCTCTGAAGAACCATACGGACATGCCGGCGGTGTTCCTCTAGATTGGCAGAAAAAATTAGGATATCGTCCAGATATACCACAACACAGGAGTATAATAGATCACGAAAAATTTCATTGACAAAGTCTTGGAAGACGGCAGGGGCATTGCACAGTCCAAAGGGCATGACCAGATACTCAAAGTGTCCATCTCTGGTGTTAAATGCCGTTTTCCACTCGTCCCCCTCTCTGATGCGGATGAGGTTATAGGCGCCTCTTAAGTCCAATTTAGTGAAGATGTGGGCACCTTGGAGGCGATCAAAGAGTTCAGAGATGAGGGGTAAGGGGTAGCGGTTCTTAACCGTGATTTTATTAAGACCGCGGTAGTCAATGCAAGGACGTAGGGAGCCATCTTTTTTGGAGACAAAGAAAAATCCGGCTCCGGCAGGAGAGGAGGATTTACGGATAAAGCCCCTTTTTAGATTCTCCTGGACGTATTCGGACATGGCAAGAGTCTCTGGGGCAGAGAGAGGATAAATTCTGCCCCGGGGTGGAGTAGTACCCGGGAGGAGGTCGATAGGGCAATCATAAGGCCTGTGAGGAGGTAGAGTCTCAGCTTGTTTTTTGCAGAAAACATCCGCGAAGTCCATATAGGCCTTGGGGAGACCGGTTACTGGAGGAACCACAGTGTTACGGCAAGGGTTACTGGGAACCGGTTTTAGACAGTTCTTGGAACAAGAGGACCCCCAACTCTTGATCTCCCCAGTGGACCAATCCAGGGTTGGGGAATGAAGTTGAAGCCAGGGAAGTCCAAGGAGAATCTCCGAGGTGCAATTGGGGAGGACCAAAAGTTCAATCCTCTCATGATGAGATCCGATGCTCATAAGAAGGGGCTCCGTGCGGAAACGTATGGTACAGTCCAATCTTTCATTATTTACACAATTGATGTAGAGGGGTCTGGCGAGACTGGTCACTGGGATGTTGAACCTGTTGACGAGAGAGGCCAAAATAAAATTTCCTGCAGAACCAGAGTCCAAGAAGGCCACTGTAGAGAAGGAGAAGGCAGAAGCAGACATCCGCACAGGCACAGTAAGACGTGGAGAAGCAGAGTAGACATCAAGGACTGTCTCACCTTTGTGCGGAGTCAGCGTACGTCTTTCCAGGCGGGGAGGACGGATAGGACAATCCCTCAGGAAGTGTTCGGTACTAGCACAGTACAGGCAGAGGTTCTCCATACGGCGTCGTGTCCTCTCTTGAGGTGTCAGGCGAGACCGGTCGACCTGCATAGCCTCCACGGCGGGAGGCACAGGAACAGATTGCAGGGGACCAGAGGAGAGAGGAGCCGAGGAGACGAAACGCCTCGTGCGAACAGAGTCCATATCTTGGCGGAGTTCCTGACGCCTTTCAGAAAAACGCATGTCAATGCGAGTGGCTAGGTGAATAAGTTCATGTAGATTAGCAGGAATTTCTCGTGCGGCCAGAACATCTTTAATGTTGCTGGATAGGCCTTTTTTGAAGGTCGCGCAGAGGGCCTCATTATTCCAGGACAATTCTGAAGCAAGTGTACGGAATTGTACGGCATACTCGCCAACGGAAGAATTACCCTGGACCAGGTTCAACAGGGCAGTCTCAGCAGAAGAGGCTCGGGCAGGTTCCTCAAAGACACTTCGGATTTCCGAGAAGAAGGAGTGTACTGAGGCAGTGACGGGGTCATTGCGGTCCCAGAGCGGTGTGGCCCATGACAGGGCTTTTCCGGACAGAAGACTGACTACGAAAGCCACCTTAGACCTTTCAGTGGGAAACAGGTCCGACATCATCTCCAGATGCAGGGAACATTGGGAAAGGAAGCCACGGCAAAACTTAGAGTCCCCATCAAACTTATCCGGCAAGGATAAGCGTATCCCAGGAGCGGCCACTCGCTGCGGAGGAGGTGCAGGAGCTGGCGGAGGAGATGACTGCTGAAGCTGTGGTAGCAACTGTTGTAGCATAACGGTCAGTTGAGACAGCTGTTGGCCTTGTTGCGCAATCTGTTGCGACTGCTGGGCGACCACCGTGGTGAGGTCAGCGACAACTGGCAGAGGAACTTCAGCGGGATCCATGGCCGGATCTACTGTCACGATGCCGGCTGGCAGGTAGTGGACCCTCTGTGCCAGAGAGGGATTGGCGTGGACCGTGCTAGTGGACCGGTTCTAAGCCACTACTGGTTTTCACCAGAGCCCGCCGCAAAGCGGGATGGTCTTGCTGCGGCGGTAGTGACCAGGTCGTATCCACTAGCAACGGCTCACCTCTCTGGCTGCTGAAGATAGGCGCGGTACAAGGGAGTAGGCAGAAGCAAGGTCGGACGTAGCAGAAGGTCGGGGCAGGCAGCAAGGATCGTAGTCAGGGGCAACGGCAGAAGGTCTGGAAACACTGGCAAGGGACACACAAGGAACGCTTTCACTGGCACTAAGGCAACAAGATCCGGCAAGGGAGTGCAAGGGAAGTGAGGTAATATAGGGAGTGCACAGGTGATAACTCTAATAGGAACCACTGCGCCAATCAGCGGCGCAGTGGCCCTTTAAATCGCAGAGACCCGGCGCGCGCGCGCCCTAGGGAGCGGGGCCGCGCGCGCCGGGACAGAACAGACGGGGAGCGAGTCAGGTAGGAGAGCCGGGGTGCGCATCGCGAGCGGGCGCTACCCGCATCGCGAATCGCATCCCGGCTAGCAGCAGGATCGCAGCGCCCCGGGTCAGAGGACGTGACCGGGGCGCTGCAGCGGAGGAGGTGAAGCGAGCGCTCCGGGGAGGAGCGGGAACCCGGAGCGCTCGGCGTAACAATCAGTAAACCATATATTGCCTCAATGGCACAGCCTGGAATTGGCAGCAACATGAGTAGACACCAGAGCTTCACAATCCCTAAGAAAAAAAGACGGAGTTTTAAATTTAAACTGAAGATTTTTGGGTAGCTAGCGCTAACATAACAACATTTTTATTCCCAGACCCAGTCCCAGCAGCATCAGTAAACCATATATTGCTTGAATGGCACAGCCTGGAGTTGGCAGCAGCATGAGTAGACACCAGGGCTTCCCAATCCCTAAGAAAAAAAGACAAAGTTTTAAATTTAAACTGAAGATTTTGGGTAGCTAGTGCTACCATAACAAAAGTTTTTATTCCCAGACCCAGGCCCAGCAGCATCAGTAAACCATATATTGCCTGAATGACACAGCCTGGGGTTGGCAAAAGCAACCATTGAAATATATGAATTTTAAATAGAAATCTAAGATTTTGAAATTGAAATTGAGGATTTTGAAAGGGAACTTTTAACTCCCAAGTTTTAGTGTCCCGGGCCCCGGCGTGTGAGTACAAAGGACCAAATCTAACAAGGAGTCCCATGTCACATGGCAGCACAATGACAGAGCCTGGAGGTGGCATCAGTAGGAGGAGACCTTATAGTGTCTGAATGGCACAGACTAGAGTTGGCTGAAGCATGAGGAGACCAGAGGGCTTCACAATCCCTAAGAAAAAAAGATGAAGTTTGAAATTTAAACTGAAGATTTTCGGTAGCTAGTGCTACCATATCAAAAGTTTTTATTTACAGACCCAGGCCCAGCAGCCTCAGTAAACCATATATTGCCTGAATAACACAGCTTGGAGTTGGCAAAAGCATGACGAGACCATTGAAATCTAAGAATTTTTAATAGAAATCTAAAAATGTTAAACTGAAATTGAGGATGTTGAAATTGAACTTTTAACTCCCAAGTTTTAGTGCCCCGGGCCCCAGCATGTGGGTACAAAGGACCTAATCTAACAAGGAGTCACATGTCACATGGCAGCACAATGACAGAGCCTGGAGGTGGCATCAGTAGGAGGAGATCATATAGTGTCTGAATGGCACAGCCTGGAGTTGGCTGAAGCATGAGGAGACCCCAGGGCTTCACAATCCTTAAGAAAAAATGTTGAAGTTTGAAATTTAAACCGAAGATTTTGGGTAGATAGTGCTACCATAACAAATGTTTTATTCCCAGACCCAGTCCCAGCAGAATCAGTAAACCATATATTGCCTGAATGACACAGCCTGGAGTTGGCTGAACTATGAGGAGACCATATAGTGTCTGAACGGCACAGCCAGGAGTTGGCAGCAGCATGAGTAGACACTAGGCCTTCACAATCCCTAAGATTAAAAGATGAATTCTAAAATTTAAACCAAAGATTTGCTACCATAACAAAAAATTTTATTCCCAGACCCAGGCCCAACAGCATCAGTAAACCATATATTGCCTGAATGACATAGCCTGGAGTTGGCTGAAGCATGAGGAGACCCAAGGGCTTCACAATCCCTATGAAAAAAAGATAAAGTTTGAAATTTAAACTGAAGATTTTGGGTACTTAGTGCTACCATGACATTATTTTTTTATTTATTTCCAGACCCAGCAGCATCAGTAAACAATATATTGGCTGAATGACACAGCCTGGAGTTGGCTGAAGTATGAGGAGACCATATAGTGTCTGAATGGCACAGCCTGGAGTTGGCAGCAGCATGACAAGACCATGGACATTTATGATTTTTTAATTTAAATTTAAGATTTTGAAATTGATATTATGGATTTTGTAATTGAAATTTCAGTACTCTGCCTGACATACTTATTGCGTATATGAGGGGAGTACAATTACGCTTCACTTCGCTTAAAACAGTATTTTTCTAGAACAGCAGCAGGTGTGTACTATTGGCTGTCCTTTCACAGTTTATAGACCCTTGACAGATTAACAGGTACAAAATAGTACACTAATTAGATGTAGGTATATGGTATGCACTAATGAGGGCAGTAAAATGTGCTACAATATGCTTAAAAATACTTATTTTTACCTACTCAGCAGCATCACTAAGCACAGTAGTTCCTGAAACACACAGGCTGGAGCATCAGCATGAGTTTACAAGAGGGCTTCACAACCCCTAACATTAAAATGTTAACGTTAAAATCTGTATAGAAGATGTATGTTAGCTAGTGCTAACATCAAAAAAATTTAGGCACAGGCCCAGCAGCATCACTAAACCATATAGTTGCTGAAACACAGAGCCTGGATCAGGCAGCAGCAGAAGTACACAAGTGGGCTTAATAACCCCTTGGCATTAAAAGGTGAATATTGAAATCTGTATAGAAGATGTATGTTAGCTAGTGCTAACATATAAAAAAATGTAGGCACAGGCCCAGCAGCATCAGTAAGCAAAGTAGTTCCTGAAACACACAGTCTGGATCAAGCAGCAGAATGCGTACATAAGAGGGCTTCACAACCCCTAACATTAAAAGATCAATGTTGGAATCTCTATTGAGCATGTATGTTTTCTAGTGCTACCATAAAAAAAAATTGTAGGTAATATCCAAGACAGTCCCAGCAGCATCAGAGAACAATATATTTGCTGAATGACACAGCCTGTAGGTGGGGAAAGCATTTAGTGTCTGAATGGTACAGGAAGGAGGTGGCCGAAGCATAAGGAGACAATATAGTGGCTGAATGGCACAGCCTGGAGTTGGCAGAAGCAGTTGGCAGAAGCATAAGGAGACAGAATAGTGGCTGAATGAAACAGCCTGGAGGTGGAAGCAGCAGCATCAGGAGTCCTGAAAGTTAACCAATGACAGAGTGTTGCGGTGGGTGACAATACCAGTACTCGGTGATGAAGGTGGCTGGAATGTTTGTAAATGGGGAGCAGTGCCTTAACCCCTTAAGTACTCAGCCCATTTTGGCCTTAAGGACGCAGAACATTTTATTTTTACGTTTTAATTTTTTCCTCCTCGCCTTCAAAAAATCATAACTCTTTTATATTTTTATCCACAGACTAGTATGAGGGCTTGTTTTTTGCGCTACCAGTTGTCCGTTGTAATGCCATCACTCACTTTACCATAAAATGTATGGCACAACCAAAAAAATACTATTTGTGTGGGGAAATTAAAAAGAAAACCGCAATTTTGGTAATTTTGGAAGGTTTCGTTTTCACGCCGTACAATTTACAGTAAAAATGACATGTGTTCTTTATTCTTTGGGTCAATATGATTAAAATGATACCTGTGATATCGTACTTTTCTATTACTGTTGCGCTTAAAAAAAAATCACAAACTTTTTAACCAAATTAGTATGTTTAAGATCCCCTTATTTTGAAGACCTATAACGCCGTGATCTGTACTTTTTATTGATACCATATTTGCTTATATAAAACTTTTAATACATTTTTTATAAATTTTTTTGAAAAAAATGTTCTAAAAAAGCAGCTATTTTGGACTTTTTTTTTTACGTTCACGCCATTCACCGTACGAAATCATTAACATTTAATTTTAATAGTTCAGATATTTACGCATGCAGCGATACCAAATATGTATATAAAATATTTTTTTAACACTTTTTGGGGGTGAAATAGGGAAAATGGGGCAATTTACTGTCACGATGCCGGCTGGCAGGAGGTGGATCCTCTGTGCCAGAGAGGGATTGGCGTGGACCGTGCTAGTGGACCGGTTCTAAGTCACTACTGGTGTTCACCAGAGCCCGCCGCAAAGCGGGATGGTCTTGCTGCGGCAGTAGTAACCAGGTCGTATCCACTAGCAACGGCTCAACCTCTCTGACTGCTGAAGATAGGCGCGGTACAAGGGAGTAGACAAAAGCAAGGTCGGACGTAGCAGAAGGTCGGGGCAGGCAGCAAGGATCGTAGTCGGGGCAACGGCAGAAGGTCTGGAACACAGGCTAGGAACACACAAGGAAACGCTTTCACTGGCACGATGGCAACAAGATCCGGCGAGGGAGTGCAGGGGAAGTGAGGTATACATAGGGAGTGCACAGGTGAACACACTGATTAGAACCACTGCGCCAATCAGCGGCGCAGTGGCCCTTTAAATCGCAGAGACCCGGCGCGCGCGCGCCCTAGGGAGCGGGGCCGCGCGCGCCGGGACAGGACCGACGGAGAGCGAGTCAGGTACGGGAGCCGGGGTGCGCATCGCGAGCGGGCGCCACCCGCATCGCGAATCGCATCCCGGCTGGAGGCGGTATCGCAGCGCACCCGGTCAGTGGATCTGACCGGGGCGCTGCAGTAGCGAGAGTGTAGCGAGCGCTCCGGGGAGGAGCGGGGACCCGGAGCACTCGGCGTAACAGTACCCCCCCCCCCTTGGGTCTCCCCCTCTTCTTGGAGCCTGAGAACCTGAGGACCAGACTTTTGTCTAGGATATTGTCCTCAGGTTCCCAGGATCTCTCCTCAGGACCACAGCCCTCCCAATCGACCAAAAAAAAGGTTTTCCCTCTGACCTTCTTGGAGGCCAATATCTCCTTTACAGAGAAGATGTCCGAAGAGCCGGAAACAGGAGAGGGAGAAACGAGTTTGGGAGAGAAACGGTTGATGATGAGTGGTTTAAGAAGAGAAACGTGAAAGGCATTAGTAATACGAAGAGAAGGAGGAAGAAGAAGTTTGTAAGAGACAGGATTAATCTGGCACAAAACTTTGAAAGGACCAAGATAGCGTGGTCCCGATTTGTAGCTGGGAACACGGAAGCGGACATATTTAGCGGAGAGCCATACCTTGTCTCCGGGAGAAAAAATGGGGGGAGATCTTCTTTTCTTATCAGCAAACTTCTTCATGCGTGATAAAGCCTGTAAGAGAGAATTTTGGGTCTCTTTCCATATGGTGGAAAGATCACGAGTTATTTCATCCACAGCGGGCAAACCAGAGGGCAAGGGAGTAGGGAGGGGGGGAAGAGGGTGACGGCCGTACACCACGAAAAATGGGGATTTGGAAGAAGATTCAGAGACTCTGAAGTTGTACGAGAATTCGGCCCATGGTAGAAGATCTGCCCAGTCATCCTGGCGGGAGGAAACAAAATGCCGTAAATAATCACCCAGGACCTGGTTAATTCTTTCTACTTGCCCATTGGATTGAGGATGATAAGCAGAAGAAAAGTTTAATTTGATCTTGAGTTGTTTACAGAGAGCCCTCCAGAATTTTGACACGAATTGGACGCCTCTATCCGAGACGATCTGCGTGGGCAACCCGTGAAGACGAAAAATGTGTACAAAAAATTGTTTTGCCAACTGAGGCGCTGAAAGAAGACCAGGAAGAGGAATAAAATGTGCCATCTTGGAAAATCGATCAACGACCACCCAAACAACAGTGTTGCCACGGGATGGGGGTAAGTCAGTAATAAAGTCCATACCAATCATAGACCAAGGCTGTTCGGGGACAGGCAGAGGATGAAGAAGACCAGCGGGCTTCTGGCGAGGAGTCTTATCCCGGGCACAGACAGTGCAGGCCCGCACAAAAACAGCAACATCCGTCTCCAGAGTCGGCCACCAATAGAAATGAGAGATGAGTTGCACAGATTTCTTGATGCCCGCATGGCCTGCGAGATGGGAGGAGTGACCCCATTTGAGGATTCCGAGGCGTTGGCGTGGAGAGACGAAGGTCTTCCCTGGAGGAGTTTGCCTGATGGAGGCTGGAGAAGTGGAGATCAGGCAGTCAGGAGGAATGATGTGTTGCGGAGAGAGCTCTACTTCCGAGGCATCCGAGGAATGAGAGAGAGCATCGGCCCTAATGTTCTTATCGGCAGGGCGAAAGTGAATTTCAAAATTAAACCGGGCAAAGAACAGGGACCACCTGGCCTGGCGAGGATTCAGCCGTTGGGCAGACTGGAGATAGGAGAGATTCTTGTGATCGGTGTAAATAATAACTGGAAATTTAGATCCCTCCAGCAGATGCCTCCATTCCTCAAGTGCTAATTTAATGGCCAGTAGCTCTCGATCCCCGATGGAGTAGTTCCTCTCCGCCGGAGAGAAGGTCCTAGAAAAAAAACCACAAGTAACAGCATGCCCGGAAGAATTTTTTTGTAGAAGAACCGCTCCAGCTCCTACTGAGGAGGCATCAACCTCCAATAGGAAGGGTTTAGATGGGTCAGGTCTGGAGAGCACGGGAGCAGAAGAAAAGGCAGACTTGAGCCGTTTAAATGCGTCTTCCGCTTGAGGAGGCCATGACTTAGGATTGGCATTCTTTTTGGTTAAAGCCACGATAGAAGCCACAATGGTGGAAAAATGTGGAATAAATTGTCTGTAATAATTGGCGAACCCCAAAAAACGTTGGATAGCACGGAGTCCGGAGGGGCGTGGCCAATCTAAGACAGCAGAGAGTTTATCTGGGTCCATTTGTGGTCCCTGGCCAGAGACCAAGTATCCTAGGAAAGGAAGAGATTGACATTCAAAGAGACATTTCTCCATTTTGGCATAAAGTTGATTGTCACGAAGTCTCTGAAGAACCATGCGGACATGCTGGCGGTGTTCTTCTAGGTTGGCAGAAAAAAACAGAATATCGTCCAGATACACAACAACACAGGAATATAAGAGATCACGAAAAATTTCATTAACAAAGTCTTGGAAGACAGCAGGGGCGTTGCACAGGCCAAAGGGCATGACCAGATACTCAAAGTGTCCATCTCTAGTGTTAAATGCCGTTTTCCATTCATCCCCCTCCCTGATGCGGATGAGATTATAAGCACCTCTTAAGTCCAGTTTGGTAAAGATGTGGGCACCTTGGAGGCGATCAAAGAGTTCAGAGATAAGAGGTAGGGGGTAGCGGTTTTTTACCGTGATTTTATTAAGACCGCGGTAGTCAATGCAAGGACGTAGGGAGCCATCCTTTTTGGACACAAAGAAAAATCCAGCTCCGGCAGGAGAGGAGGATTTGCGGATAAAGCCCTTTTTTAAATTTTCCTCGATGTACTCAGACATAGCAAGAGTCTCTGGGGCGGAGAGAGGATAAATTCTGCCCCGGGGTGGAGTAGTGCCCGGGAGGAGGTCAATAGGACAGTCATAAGGCCTGTGAGGAGGTAGAGTCTCAGCTTGTTTTTTGCAAAATACGTCAGCAAAGTCCATATAGGCCTTAGGGAGGCCGGTTACAGGGGGAACCACAGGGTCACGGCAGGGAGTACTGGGAACCGGTTTAAGGCAGTCCTTGAAACAAGAGGTACCCCAGCTCTTGATCTCCCCTGTGGACCAATCCAGGGTTGGGGAATGGCGTTGAAGCCATGGTAGTCCAAGGAGAATTTCGGAAGTGCAATTAGGGAGGACCAAAAACTCAATTTTTTTGTGATGAGGTCCGATGCACATTAGGAGGGGCTCCGTGCGGTAACGTATGGTACAGTCCAATCTTTCATTGTTAACACAATTGATGTAGAGGGGTCTGGTGAGACTGGTCACCGGAATGTTGAACCTGTTGATGAGAGAGGCCAAAATAAAATTTCCTGCAGATCCGGAATCCAAGAAGGCCATAGTAGAGAAGGAGAAGGTAGAGGCAGATATCCGCACAGGCACAGTAAGACGTGGAGAAGCAGAGTTGACATCAAGGACTGTCTCACCTTTGTGCGGAGTCAGCGTACATTTTTCCAGGCGAGGAGGACGGATAGGACAATCCTTCAGGAAGTGTTCGGTACCGGCACAGTACAGGCAGAGATTCTCCATGCGGCGTCGTGTCCTCTCTTGAGGTGTCAGGCGAGACCGGTCAACTTGCATAGCCTCCACGGCGGGAGGCACAGGAACGGATTGCAGAGGACCAGAGGAGAGAGGAGCCGGGGAGAAAAAACGCCTCGTGCGAACAAAGTCCATATCCTGGCGGAGCTCTTGACGCCTTTCGGAAAAACGCATGTCAATGCGAGTGGCTAGATGGATGAGTTCATGTAGATTAGCAGGGATTTCTCGTGCGGCCAGAACATCTTTAATGTTGCTGGATAGGCCTTTTTTAAAGGTCGCGCAGAGGGCCTCATTATTCCAGGATAGTTCTGAAGCAAGAGTACGGAATTGTACGGCGTACTCGCCAACGGAAGAATTACCCTGGACCAGGTTCAGCAGGGCAGTCTCAGCAGAAGAGGCTCGGGCAGGTTCCTCAAAGACACTTCGAATTTCCGAGAAGAAGGAGTGTACAGAGGCAGTGACGGGGTCATTGCGGTCCCAGAGCGGTGTGGCCCATGACAGAGCTTTTCCAGACAGAAGGCTGACTACGAAAGCCACCTTAGACCTTTCAGTAGGAAAGTGGTCCGACATCATCTCCAAGTGCAGGGAACATTGTGAAAGAAAGCCACGGCAAAACTTAGAGTCCCCATCAAATTTATCCGGCAAGGATAGTCGTAGGCCTGAAGCGGCCACTCGCTGCGGAGGAGGTGCAGGAGCTGGCGGAGGAGATGATTGCTGAAGCTGTGGTAGTAGCTGCTGTAGCATCACGGTCAGTTGAGACAGCTGGTGGCCTTGTTGCGCTATCTGTTGTGACTGCTGGGCGACCACCGTGGTGAGGTCGGCGACAACTGGCAGAGGAACTTCAGCGGGATCCATGGCCGGATCTACTGTCACGATGCCGGCTGGCAGGAGGTGGATCCTCTGTGCCAGAGAGGGATTGGCATGGACCGTGCTAGTGGACCGGTTCTAAGTCACTACTGGTGATCACCAGAGCCCGCCGCAAAGCGGGATGGTCTTACTGCGGCGGTAGTAACCAGGTCGTATCCACTAGCAACGGCTCAACCTCTCTGACTGCTGAAGATAGGCGCGGTACAAGGGAGTAGACAAAAGCAAGGTCGGACGTAGCAGAAGGTCGTGGCAGGCAGCAAGGATCGTAGTCAGGGGCAACGGCAGGAGGTCTGGAACACAGGCTAGGAACACACAAGGAAACGCTTTCACTGGCACGATGGCAACAAGATCCGGCGAGGGAGTGCAGGGGAAGTGAGGTATACATAGGGAGTGCACAGGTGAACACACTGATTAGAACCACTGCGCCAATCAGCGGCGCAGTGGCCCTTTAAATCGCAGAGACCCGGCGCGCGCGCGCCCTAGGGAGCGGGGCCGCGCGCGCCGGGACAGGACCGACGGAGAGCGAGTCAGGATAGCACGGAGTCCGGAGGGGCGTGGCCAATCTAAGACAGCAGAGAGTTTATCTGGGTCCATTTGTGGTCCCTGGCCAGAGACCAAGTATCCTAGGAAAGGAAGAGATTGACATTCAAACAGACATTTCTCCATTTTGGCATAAAGTTGATTGTCACGAAGTCTCTGAAGAACCATGCGGACATGCTGGCGGTGTTCTTCTAGGTTGGCAGAAAAAAACAGAATATCGTCCAGATACACAACAACACAGGAATATAAGAGATCACGAAAAATTTCATTAACAAAGTCTTGGAAGACAGCAGGGGCGTTGCACAGGCCAAAGGGCATGACCAGATACTCAAAGTGTCCATCTCTAGTGTTAAATGCCGTTTTCCATTCATCCCCCTCCCTGATGCGGATGAGATTATAAGCACCTCTTAAGTCCAGTTTGGTAAAGATGTGGGCACCTTGGAGGCGATCAAAGAGTTCAGAGATAAGAGGTAGGGGGTAGCGGTTTTTTACCGTGATTTTATTAAGACCGCGGTAGTCAATGCAAGGACGTAGGGAGCCATCCTTTTTGGACACAAAGAAAAATCCAGCTCCGGCAGGAGAGGAGGATTTGCGGATAAAGCCCTTTTTTAAATTTTCCTCGATGTACTCAGACATAGCAAGAGTCTCTGGGGCGGAGAGAGGATAAATTCTGCCCCGGGGTGGAGTAGTGCCCGGGAGGAGGTCAATAGGACAGTCATAAGGCCTGTGAGGAGGTAGAGTCTCAGCTTGTTTTTTGCAAAATACGTCAGCAAAGTCCATATAGGCCTTAGGGAGGCCGGTTACAGGGGGAACCACAGGGTCACGGCAGGGAGTACTGGGAACCGGTTTAAGGCAGTCCTTGAAACAAGAGGTACCCCAGCTCTTGATCTCCCCTGTGGACCAATCCAGGGTTGGGGAATGGCGTTGAAGCCATGGTAGTCCAAGGAGAATTTCGGAAGTGCAATTAGGGAGGACCAAAAACTCAATTTTTTCGTGATGAGGTCCGATGCACATTAGGAGGGGCTCCGTGCGGTAACGTATGGTACAGTCCAATCTTTCATTGTTAACACAATTGATGTAGAGGGGTCTGGTGAGACTGGTCACCGGAATGTTGAACCTGTTGATGAGAGAGGCCAAAATAAAATTTCCTGCAGATCCGGAATCCAAGAAGGCCATAGTAGAGAAGGAGAAGGTAGAGGCAGATATCCGCACAGGCACAGTAAGACGTGGAGAAGCAGAGTTGACATCAAGGACTGTCTCACCTTTGTGCGGAGTCAGCGTACGTTTTTCCAGGCGAGGAGGACGGATAGGACAATCCTTCAGGAAGTGTTCGGTACCGGCACAGTACAGGCAGAGATTCTCCATGCGGCGTCGTGTCCTCTCTTGAGGTGTCAGGCGAGACCGGTCAACTTGCATAGCCTCCACGGCGGGAGGCACAGGAACGGATTGCAGAGGACCAGAGGAGAGAGGAGCCGGGGAGAAAAAACGCCTCGTGCGAACAAAGTCCATATCCTGGCGGAGCTCTTGACGCCTTTCGGAAAAACGCATGTCAATGCGAGTGGCTAGATGGATGAGTTCATGTAGATTAGCAGGGATTTCTCGTGCGGCCAGAACATCTTTAATGTTGCTGGATAGGCCTTTTTTAAAGGTCGCGCAGAGGGCCTCATTATTCCAGGATAGTTCTGAAGCAAGAGTACGGAATTGTACGGCGTACTCGCCAACGGAAGAATTACCCTGGACCAGGTTCAGCAGGGCAGTCTCAGCAGAAGAGGCTCGGGCAGGTTCCTCAAAGACACTTCGAATTTCCGAGAAGAAGGAGTGTACAGAGGCAGTGACGGGGTCATTGCGGTCCCAGAGCGGTGTGGCCCATGACAGAGCTTTTCCAGACAGAAGGCTGACTACGAAAGCCACCTTAGACCTTTCAGTAGGAAAGTGGTCCGACATCATCTCCAAGTGCAGGGAACATTGTGAAAGAAAGCCACGGCAAAACTTAGAGTCCCCATCAAATTTATCCGGCAAGGATAGTCGTAGGCCTGAAGCGGCCACTCGCTGCGGAGGAGGTGCAGGAGCTGGCGGAGGAGATGATTGCTGAAGCTGTGGTAGTAGCTGCTGTAGCATCACGGTCAGTTGAGACAGCTGGTGGCCTTGTTGCGCTATCTGTTGTGACTGCTGGGCGACCACCGTGGTGAGGTCGGCGACAACTGGCAGAGGAACTTCAGCGGGATCCATGGCCGGATCTACTGTCACGATGCCGGCTGGCAGGAGGTGGATCCTCTGTGCCAGAGAGGGATTGGCATGGACCGTGCTAGTGGACCGGTTCTAAGTCACTACTGGTGATCACCAGAGCCCGCCGCAAAGCGGGATGGTCTTACTGCGGCGGTAGTAACCAGGTCGTATCCACTAGCAACGGCTCAACCTCTCTGACTGCTGAAGATAGGCGCGATACAAGGGAGTAGACAAAAGCAAGGTCGGACGTAGCAGAAGGTCGTGGCAGGCAGCAAGGATCGTAGTCAGGGGCAACGGCAGGAGGTCTGGAACACAGGCTAGGAACACACAAGGAAACGCTTTCACTGGCACGATGGCAACAAGATCCGGCGAGGGAGTGCAGGGGAAGTGAGGTATACATAGGGAGTGCACAGGTGAACACACTGATTAGAACCACTGCGCCAATCAGCGGCGCAGTGGCCCTTTAAATCGCAGAGACCCGGCGCGCGCGCGCCCTAGGGAGCGGGGCCGCGCGCGCCGGGACAGGACCGACGGAGAGCGAGTCAGGTACGGGAGCCGGGGTGCGCATCGCGAGCGGGCGCCACCCGCATCCCGAATCGCATCCCGGCTGGAGGCGGTATCGCAGCGCACCCGGTCAGTGGATCTGACCGGGGCGCTGCAGTAGCGAGAGTGTAGCGAGCGCTCCGGGGAGGAGCGGGGACCCGGAGCGCTCGGCGTAACATTTACATTTTTATTAATTATATGAATTTTTTTTTAACTTTTTTAACTTTTATTTTTACACTTTAATAGTCCCCATAGGGGACTATTTATAGCAATCACTCGATTGCTAATCCTGTTCAGTGCTATGTATAGCTCAAGGAGTGTGGGCTTTGCGGTGTACAAGTGGCTGAAGTGCATGCAAAGTTTCCTTCCCATTGTTAGGATGTTTTGCAAATGGGAGGAACACTTCTGGAACTGCTTCACAACCAGATGGAACATGTGTGCCACGCAGGGCACATTGCTCAGCCTTCCCAGTCGCAGCACATGCAAGATGTTCTTCCCATTGTCAGTCACCATGGTTCCCATTTCCAGTTTTCGTGGCAGTGGAGGCTGAGGACACGGTGGAGGATGAGGAGGTCGCACACTGTCACAGGACCAACAGGCTGAGAGCGTGGAGGAGGAAGCGGCGTGACCTGTCCAAGTTGGTGTTTTGGCTGCGCAGGAGCCACATTTACCCAGTGAGCCGTTAAGGACATGTATTGTCTCTGACCGTAGTTACAGCTCCAGACATCGGCACTGCCGTGCACTTTGGTACACACCAACAGACTCAAGGACTGGACGACCTTCTCTTCCACAAGATTGTGCAGTGCTGGTACTGCCTTCTTCACAAAGAAATGACGGCTTGGCACTCTCCACCTCGGCTCAGCACAAGCCATCAGTTCTCTGAAAGATGAAGAGCCCACCACTTGAAAAGGGAGGGACTGCAGCACCAGCAACTTAGACAGGAGCACATTCAGTGGACGCATACTGTTGTCTCTTCAACATGGCTTCGCGGATGGATTTTTGGCTGAATGGCTGACTAAAAGTGAGGTGAGCAGGAGCATCTGGAGCGACAGAAGGAGAGTATGACACACAGCTACCTTCAGCTGAGGTGGTGGAGCCTTGGCTGGCTGAAAGAGGGAGCAGCGTGCCACTGGGTGATGCAGCAGGCTGGACCACTACATCAGAGACACGGTTCTCCCAGCCTGCTTTATGGTGGCGAAGCATATGTTGACGCAGGGCCATGGTGCCAACATTTGGACCCTGGCAACGCTTCACCTTCTGCCTACATATCTTGCATTTTGCTATGTGAACCTCCTACGGATGACTGCCACACCGCAGAGTAGCTGATTTTCCCACCAACAGTCCGCACTAATTGATTGCTACTGCCGCCGTCTCCAGGAAACCCTGTTCCACTACCTCTCAGGAAGGTAGGCTTCCGCGAATCAGATGGTCTCCCCCGGGCTCGTTTGGCTCCAGAATTTCCACTTCTGCCACCACGCTGACTGACAACCATGCTACTGCCTTCCTGGCTCAGCTGCTGCCTCAAGGGCAAGCTGCAACTCTCTTCTCCTGATGATGATGATGAAGCCCCCTTCTGTACCCGGCTCCCAATTGCGATTGGCTTCATCCTCATCAACAAGTGTCTGCATGTCACTGATGTCCTCCTCAGGTTCCTCAACAATATCTGCTTCAGGACCCTGAACCCTGGCAACACTGCCCCCCATGTCACTCTCCTCATCACTACTTTCCCGCCTAGCAGAGGAAGCGGCGGATGTCTCCTCCACTTCTTGGCTAGGCAGTAGCTGCTGACTGTCCTCTATTAGATCTCCCTCAGTGAATAGTGAGCTGAACCCACAGCATAAGATACTTCTGTAGAAGAGGGAACAGCAGAGGAAATGGGAGGACAGGGACTGCTCCCCGGCCATGCCAACTGAGGGTTGTGTCTGAGGAACCCACCGACTGTTGACTGGGGGTGTCAGATGTCACTTGGAATGAAGTGGATGACCGTGTTAACCAATCGACGACAGCAGATGGGTTGATGGTCGAGACACGACTGCTAGCTGGTAACAGGAGCTCAGGCCTCTTGCTGCGACTCCTGCTGCCACTCGCCCCTAGTCTGCTGCAACCTCTGCCTGAAGGATATAGGCCTCTGACACTCCTCTGTGCATGCCCTGGCACTTCTCTGCGTGGCATACTTAGTGTGTATATGAGGGGAGTACAATACACTTCACTACTCTTAAAACAGAATTTGTCTAGAACAGCAGCAGGTGATTACTTTTGGCTGGCCTTTCCCAGCATCTAGGCCCTTGACAGATTAACAGGAACAAAATAGTACACCACTTTGGTGTAGGTATGTGGTTTTCTCCGATGAGGGCAGAAAAATGCTCTATAGTACACTTAAAAAAGTATGTGTGTAAAACACCAGCTTATGAGTACTTTTGCCTGGACTTTCACATTATGAATGCCCTTGACAGATTAACAGGTACAAAATAGTAAACTGTTTAGATGTACGTATGCGGTATGCACATATGAGGGCAGAAACATGTGCTACAATGCGCCTAAAAACTCTGTAATTTTTTTTTTTTTTAAACAGCCGGTGATTACTTTTGGCTGTCCTTTAACAGTATGTAGGCCCTTGACAGATTAACAGGTACAACATAGTACACTAATTAGATGTAGGTATGCGGTATGCACTGATGAGGGCAGAAAAATGCACTACAATACGCCTAAAAACTCTGTATTTTTGTAAAACACCAGCCGTGATTACTTTTGGCTGTCCTTTCACAGTATGTAGGCCCTTGACAGATTAACAAGTACAAAATAGTACACTACTTAGATGTACGTATGCGGTATGTACTGATGAGGGCAGAAAAATGCACTACAATTCTCCTAAAAACTCAGACTTGTCTTCCCACCTTCCCAGTGTCCCTTGCCCTCTGTACTGATATGTGGATCCGCCATTTCAGATGCCCTGGAGCCTGGAACGCTGTAAAATGGAGTTTAATAAAGCGATTTGTGCGATAGAATCACAGCGATATTCGCATTCGTTGCAAATCGAATATTTCCTGAAATCCGTAACGAATTTGGGTTCATCAGTTTTGATTCGCTTATCTCTAACCATAACCCAAAATTTCTTGACAAGAAAACAAAAGGTTTTACTGACTGTGTTTACTTTGTCAATGTATTAGTTCCCTGTGGAAGCAAGGTCTTAAATCCTATTGTGGCTTAAAGGGGTTATCCATCATAAGTTGATTTTAATTCGTACTTGTCAGACAGTAATGGACAAGCTTAGGAAGGATCTGTGCTTGTTTTGGGGCTAAATGATTATTTTGTGATATTAACATAACGCTGTGGCTATCTTTTTGTGAACTGGGTAATTCCTGTTTGATGTCGTTCTTTCAAACTACACATCCCATAGTTCCTTGTTGTGTTAGTTTGAGGTCACTTTCCTCCCCCACACATCAGCTGCCCCACTCATTGAAACACAAATGAGCTGCATTCCATTGAAAAGACCAGTGCTTCTAGGCAGGGTGCCTACATCTATTGCAAAATGATCTCTCTCCCACCCAGCGGTCGCTGCACCCATTGAAGCAGGACAGGCTCCCTTTGTACACCTGAATAGAGATGTCACATCTCGATGCACTGCAACCTGGAAAAACCCGAGACCTGAGTCATTTTGTATTCTGTTAAAAATACATATTGAGGCGAAAATCCCAAAAGACTTGTGAGACCACCGTCACACACAGGTACAGACACTATATTATGAACTATACTAACTTTACAGCCCCTGTAGTATAGTCAATAAAAATAATTCCTGGAATACCACTTTAAATTTATACAAGTGACCTCACTGAAAAATACTAGTTAAATCAACATTTATCCTTCTCATTAAATTAAATAACATAGAAACTCAGTTAAGCTAAACATGTACTGTATGTTTATAGGTGAATTATGGGGAAGTACTGGTTTAGTGCTTTGGTAACACCTTCTAAGTTGTCCTCTGCCTATTGATTCTCCTATTCACCCAATGTACAGGCAGCAAAACTATCTCCCCATTATCTTGAATTGTTGTACAGTAGGACAAACTACAGAGTGTTTGGCTGGTCTATTGTGTGTACGTAATTTATCAAAAGTTGCTTGGCTCTTGATAAATTCTGCGCACGGACTTCAGGATTTATGCTTTAGAGACTGTATTTAAACCTGCTCCAGCATGGTCTGACATTTCAGCGTACTTTCAGCTGATGCGACTTGTCTCTGAAAAGTCGCTTTTGATAAATTTACCACCAATGCACTTTTCCGTCTAAAATAGACTAGAATGCGTCATGTTCTAAAAATCCTCTAAAGCAAAAGTCGCAAAAAAGTTGCACATATTTAGACTGCGACTTTCTGTGCGACAAATTTAGATAGGAAAAAACTGTCTAAATCTCCCCCAATCTGTTTGCAGTCTTCATCTAACAAAACTGAAGACAGCCATATAGATGTTCCCAGTTTGCAAAGTTATTTCCTATCCATAGGCTGGGGGCCAACAATGTGATCATGAGGAGGGGGGGGGGCAACAGCTAGGGCCCCCACAATCTTAAGAATGGGAACCCATGACTCCCTTTAGAATCGAGAGGCAGGTCATGCACGTGTGCCTAAACTCCATTTAATATCTGTGGGAGCTTCTGAAAATAACATAGTACAGTTCTTTTTTGCTGTCTTTGCAGCTCACATAGAGAAGGAATATGGCAACAAGCATGCATGCACAACTCACAGCTCTATTCTAATATGAGTCTTAGATCCCAGTTCTCTAGATAGTAGGGAGCCCCAGTATTTAGATCTAAGATAGAAACAGCCCTTTAAGCATCTACTTCAGCCAACCCAGTCATCAGACATGAATATTGTTAAATCAATGAAGAGCATTTTTAAAGGGGTACTCCGCCCCTAATTGCCGGGGTCGCGCCACTGGGGAATGCCGCAATCTCGGCTGCGGCACCCCAGGCATCCGGTGAACAGAAAAAACTTTGCTCCATGCCGGATGACTAGCGATGCGGGACGGAGTCTCGTGATGTCACGGTCATGCCCCCTCAATACAAGTCTATGCATAGCGGGGTGCAGCTGTGATGTCACGAGGCTCTGTTGGTGCACCTGACGCTCTAAATGAACACTGGGTGCAGCAGGGATCAGACATCTTATCCCCGATCCTTTGGATTGGGGATTAGATCTCTAGGGGCCCCTTAAAGAGCAACATTAGGAGTAGATTCCACTGTGTGCTTCCATCAAGCTATCCGCATCTGTGTTAGTTGAAGGGTGGAGAGACATGTAAATAAATGTTGTTTGTGATTTATATTTGTCTATTTCTCAATGTTTTTCAGCTGTACTGTATTATATGCACAGGGCCGGAGTCCCACACCTTATTAATACATTTAAAAAAACTGTGTTATCTGTGGTTGATGATCTGGTAATGTATTTTGTCCAGCCCCTGCAGTGTACGAATAGCATATTATACAAATTACTTTGTTAATCATATTTACATTTGTGTAGTTAAACAATATAGAATAATTCATTTTCTTTACACAGTAAATGAAATCATAAGCAGTATTTTTTTCCTATAATAACTAACATCCTGGTTGAGAAAAATATTCTAAGCACTGGTGCATGAAAAGGGTTGGTCATTTCTTACACATTGATGGGAAATAAAATATAATTAATAATCAATATTAACCCTTTCATGACCCAGCAATTTTTTTTTTCTGACTCACGTTTTTTTTATTTTTCAACTGACAAAGTTGTATAGGGCTTATTTTCTGTGTGGTGAGTTCTACTTTCCACTGATACACATTTTTAAATGATATACTGTATTACAGAGCCAGAAAAAATTATATGTAGGGCAACATTTTAAACAATAGGGAATTGCACAATTTTGTATGGCAATAATTTTTTTGGAGTTCAAAATACGGTAAAGCTAACATGCAATCTTTATTCTATGGGTCAGTATGATTCCAATGATACCAAACTTGAATAATTTTTGTTTTGTTTTATGGTTAAAAAATGTATTAAATCTTGAAAAATAAAAAATTAAATTTGTTCATTACCATGTTCTCACCCCTATAACATTTTTCTTTTTCCACTATGGAGCTGTGTTAGGATTTGCTATTTTGCGCCATGAGCTGAAGTTTTTAATGGTACCACTTTTGTGTAGTTAAAAAAAAAAAAATAAACTTTTTTTACTCACATTTTTTGCCCCCCTAGGGGCTTATCACAAGCCATCATCACATGACTTAACATAGATCAATGTAATGCTATTGCTATCTGTGCTCAATTGCTAAGGGCTGCCAAAGCGAGCCCTAAGCAATAACAGAGCCAGGGAAGATGCTGAGGACACGGTAAGACCTCGGGCTTCCCTAGTAACCCGTAGTCCCCCCCTACCCCCCCCCCCTCAGTGATAAGGCTATTGGACCACAAGACGTCAGGGAATTTAATGTTTAAATGCTGTGATCTGCATAGATCATGGTACTTAACCAGTTAAATTACGGACATCAGAGTGACCTCCGATATCCGTCATTACCGGGAGATGTCAGCTGCTGATAGCAGCAAATATCTCCTGGTCATGACGCGGACCCGACCAGCGGGCCCCCGTCATGTCCGCCCACCCGACCCATAGCGCACATGTATGTCATGGGTCGGGAAGGGGTTAACATGTGTTAATGTTTTATGACATATGGAAAAGACATCCTCATCCATATTCTCATATCTCCTATTCTAATAATTAAATATTGCCAGCAGAATGTACGTAAGGGCAATATAACAGTGTTACAATAGAAGTACTGGAAGAATGTTTTAGCAGAAAACACTATTAAAAGCAAAATGGAAAGACCCCTGGTTATTGTCTACAAAATGATCTGTTTTTTCACTTGCAAAAGGAAAAGAAATCCAGTTCTTAAGGGTCACTGAGCTGTTAAAAAATGTTCCCTGTCAAAACATAATGTGAAATGTTCTCAGTTTGGATTCAGAGCCAAGTAAGTCTGGAAGTATGTTGTGAATAATTACTACAGAAAAGTGAGTTTAACTAAGCTTCGGAGAACATGATGTAAATAGTAATTTTCAGATGTGTTATGTATATGTACAGACTGTTTCAATGAGCTTCAGTAACATAGATTACTATTCATGAACTATGTAAGAAAATACATTAATAGCCATTTAATTAAAGTGAACAGCCTTAAAATCTGTTTTATTAAAGATAACTGTAAATTGTACATAATGGAATACAATGGTATCCAGTGCAGAATCCATCAATCCCTTTAAAATTTCTGAATACATATATTTATTTTATATTCCTAACCTAACATGTAAACTTTACAGACAGTACCTAGACAATGTGAGCCCACTTGACACAGGTGCATCAGAAAAGTGACCATACAAATTTAGAAAACATTAAAAACAAAGCGTCATCCAAATTGTTTCATTAATATTAACATACTTAAGTGGGAGCGATCATTGAGACCAAGATTTCCTAATGCTCCGGTATTTATTATCCATCTCGCTTCTCTTTGAAGTAGTAACTTCTGTTTCTCAACACCTTCAGTAGAGAACACTCTTTCAATGCCGCACATTTTTAGACATGAGGGATTATTATCATGCACTACTTGTAAGTGTGATATAAACCGGGGTGATCCCTTCTTTGTTTTGAGCGAATAGATGTGCTCTCTAAAGCGGGTGTTGAGAGACCTTATAGTGCACCCAATTTAAAAACATTTACATGGGTACACTAGAGCATACACAATACTTTTAAACAGATTTGTAAATCACTTCTATAAAAAAAATCTTAATCCTTCCAGTGCTTATTAGCTGTTGAATACTAGAGGAAATTATTTTCTTTTTGGAACACAGAGCTCTCTGCTGATATCACGAGCACAGTGATCTCTGCTGACATCTCTGTCCATTTTAAGAACTGTCCAGAGTAGGAGAAATCCCCATAGCAAACATATGCTGCTCTGGTCAGTACCTAAAATAGACAGAGATGTCAGCAGAGAGCACTGTGCTCGTGATTCAGAAGAGAGCACTGTGTTCCAAAAAGAAAATAATTTCCTCTGTATGATTTAGCAGCTATTAAGTACTGGAAGGATTAAGATTTTTTAATAGAAGTAATTTTCAAATCTGTTTAACTTTCTGGCACCATTTGATAAAAAAAAAAATTCTCCAGAGTGCCCCTTTAAGCTTGGAGAGGTAGTATTCACACCCAGGGACGCCTCTCCCATGTACCCTAGGTGCGGGCGTTTCCCAGACACTGTAAGCGAACTGTACAGTCCTTGAGGAAGTGCTCCGGGCAATACAAGTACAAATTCTCACTGCGTTGTCGTTACCTCTCCTGTTGCGTAAGACAAGAACGATCCACTTGCATAGCCTCTTCGGCAAGAGGCGCAGGAAACTGAAAAGGTGGACATTGAAAGATGGGTGCCAGGCAAGGATATTTCCATGTTCTGGCTGGTTCCCTCTCTAAGCGCAGTTTCTCCTGTCTATCAGCAAAACTTCACAGAAGAGTAAGATTAGCTCACTAAAACTTAACATTTATTAACAACAGCATAAAATAGTAGTCCTCAAAACACATCAGCAAAACACACATCAATGCGTGTGGCCAAGTGAATAACTTTAAAGAAGATGGAGGATTAAGTGCTGCGAGGGCATCTTTAATCCTGCTTGACAGTCCTTTTTTTCATTCCATGCAAGTTCTGAGGCTAGAGTGCGGAATTGAACCGCGTAGCAACCAACGGAAGAATTCCCTTGACAGAGGTTCAGCAAAGCCGTCTCAGCAGAAGAGGCAGGTTCGAGTTCCTCAAAGACATTGCGACATTCTGCCAAGCAAGCGACAAATTGGAGGATACCGAATCACCACGGTCCCAAAGGGGTGTAGCCCAGGCCCCGGCTTTCCCGGAAAGTAGACTAATGACAAAGGCCACCTTCGCACCTTCCGTCGGAAAATGTTCAGACATGAGCTCCAAGTGCATGGAGCACTGTGTGACGAAGCCTCTGCATAACTTGGAATCACCATCATATTTAGAAGGTAAAGGCAGATGCAGCTGGGAGCCAGAAGACACTGCAGGAGCTGTTGGTGGGATTAGGCCAGGTTGCGTTACCTGCTGCTGCTGTTGTTGCTGCATGGCCAATAGCTGTTGGATCATACCAGACAGTTGGGTAAATTGCTGCACCTGTTGCGCCATTTGCTGAGACTGACGTACCACAATGGAGGGATGATCCGTGACTTCAGGCAGGGGTACCTCAGCAGGATCCATGACCGGATCTTACTGTAACACTTGCATTTCAGTAGACTGGAAAACTGAAGATAGTGGATCCGCTGGACCTGTGTGGTAGATGACTTGGACCGTACCAGGGAGCGGAGTCTAAGGTGCAAAGCGAGATGGATTACTGCAGCAGGCGGCACCCAGGTCGCTACCCCTGGCACGGCTCAACCACACAGGCGGCTGAGGAGATTCAAGGCACAGGTGGAATAAGGCAACTCATGGTCAGTATAGCAGAAGGTCAGGGCAGGCAGCAGAGGTGGGGGCAGGAGAAGCACCAGGTGAGTGATGGACTGGGATTCGCACGCGGGCGCGTCCCGCAATGCGAATCCCAGCCCCGCCAGCAGCAGCAGGTAACGGGACCATGCACTCACGGCCAGCGTGTGCGGCCGGAGGGCATAACATAACAACAATGTTCTATTATGCCAGACGAGTACTGGTGTATGAGAAAGTTGTGTATCCCGTACAACCTGACAAAATATATAACATACCAGAGGTACACTCTTCTCAAGCCTGGCTTAAACAGATGAATAGTGTCTAACTATATACAGAGGATTTGTAAAAACTACATAAAAATTTATAAAATTGGTAATACAGTAAACAGTCAGATATAAATGAATAAAAATTGAAATTTATTTATAGCAGGGTTGAGTTTCACACTGCAGGGCCCTTGCAGATGAACAGGGTGTATAAACAGGGTGTTAACCCCTTAACCGCTTAAGGACGCAGGGTTTTTCAGTTTTTGCATTTTGGTTTTTTCCTCCTTACCTTTTAAAAATCATAACCCTTTCAATTTTCCACCTAAAAATCCATATTATGGCTTATTTTTTGCGCCTCCAAATCTTCTTTACAGTGACATTAGTAATTTTGCCGGAAAATCCCCGGCGAAACGGAAAGAAAAATCATTCTGTGACAAAATCGAAGAGAAAACGCCATTTTGTAAATTTTGGAGGCTTACGTTTCTACGCAGTGCATATTTCGGTAAAAATGACACCTTATCATTATTCTGTAGGTCCATACGGTTAAAATGGTACCCTACTTATATAGGTTTCATTTTGTCATACTTGTGGAAAAAATCATAACTACATGCAGGAAAATGCATACGTTTAAAAATGTCCTCTTCTGACCCATAAAACTTTTTTATTTTTCCACGTATAGGGAGTTATGAGGGCTCATTTTTTGGCGCCGTGATCTGAAGTTTTTATCTTTTGTTTTGATTGGACTTTTTGATAACTTTTTATAAATTTTTTAATGGTATAAAAAGTGACCAAAAATAAGCTTTTTTGGACTTTGGATTTTTTTTTACGTGCACACCATTGACCGTGCGGTTTAATTAACAATATATTTTTATAGTTCGGACATTTATGCACGCAGCGATACCACATGTGTTTATTTTTATTTTTATTTACACTGTTTAATTTTTTTTTATGGGAAAAGGGGGGTGGATTCAAACTTTTATTAGAGAAGGGGTTAAATTATCTTTATTAACACTTTTTTTTTACTTTTTTTTTGCAATGTTATAGCTCCCATAGGGGCCTATAACATTACATACACTGATCTTTTACACAGATCACTAGCATGTATTAACACGCCTGTGATCAGTGTTATCGGCGCTTGACTGCTCCTGGATCTCAGGCACGGAGCAGTCATTCGCCGATCGGACACCGATGAGAAAGGTAGGGTCCCTCCCGGTGTCCTGTAAGATGTTCAGGATGCCGCGATTTCACCGCAGCGGTCCCAAACAGCCCGACTGAGCAGCCGGGATAGTTTCACTTTCGCCTTCAGATGCCTATTGGACACCGATGAGAAAGGAAGGGTCCCTCCCGGTGTCCTGTAAGCTGTTCAGGATGCCGCGATTTCACCGCAGTGGTCCAAAACAGCCCGACTGAGCAGCCGGGATAGTTTCACCTTCGCCTTCAGATGCGGTCAGATTTGATCGCCGCGTCTGAAGGGTTAATACAGGGCATCACCGCGATCGGTGATGTCCTGTATTAGCCGCGGGTCCCGGCCATTGATGGCCGCCGGGACCGACCCAATATGTCGCGGGGGCCGGCGGAGGATGTAAATATACGTCGATCGTCGTTAAGGAGTTTAAGGGGTACTCTGGTGGAAAACTTTTAAATCAACTGAAAGTTAAACAGATTTGTAAATTACTTCTATTAAAAAATCTTAATACTTCCAGTACTTATTAGCTGCTGAAAACTACAGATGAAATTATTTTCTTTTTAACCCCTTAAGGACACATGACGTACTGGAACGTCATGTGTCTACTCCCGATCTATAATGCGGGGCCACGGCCATAGCGTGGCTAATAGCGCGCGGCATTGATCGCTGTGCCGCACGCTATTAACCCTTTAGACGCGGCGTTCAAAGTTGAACGCCGCGTCTAAAGTGAAACCGAAAGCATACCGGCTAGCTCAGTGGGCTGCTCGGGATAGCCGCGGTGAAATCACGGCATCCCGAACAGCTGACAGGACAGCGGGAGGGTCCCTACCTGCCTCCTCGCTGTCCGATCGCCGAATGACTGCTCAGTGCCTGAGATCCAGGCATGAGCAGTCATGCGGCAGAATCATCGATCACTGGTTTCTTATGAGAAACCAGTGATCAAAATTAAAGATCAGTGTGTGCAGTGTTATAGGTCCCTATGGGACCTATAACACTGCAAAAAAAAAGTTTAAAAAAAAAGTGAATAAACATCATTTAACCCCTTCCCTATTAAAAGTTTGAATCACCCCCCTTTTCCCATAAAAAAAACCCCCCGATCCTTAAGGGGTTAAAACACAGATCTCTTTGCTGAATCTCTGCTGACATGTCTGTCCATTTTAAGAACTGATCAGAGCAGCATATGTTTGCTATGGGGATTTTCTCCTACTCTGGACAGTTCTTAAAATGGACAGAGATGTCAACAGAGAGCACTGTGCTCGTGATGTCAGCAGAGTGCTCTGTGTTCCAAAAAGAAAATAATTTCTTCTGTAGTATTCAGCAGCTACAGTACTGGAAGGATTAAGATTTTTAATAGAAGTAATTTACAAATCCGTTTAACTTTCTGGCACGAGGTGATTAAGAAATTTTTTTTTTCCACCAGAGTACCCCTTAACCCCTTCAGGACGGAGCCCATTTTGGCCTTAAGGACCGGAGCGTTTTTTGCACATCTGACCACTATCACTTTATACATTAATAACTCTGGAATGCTTTTAGTTATCATTCTGATTCCGAGATTGTTTTTTCGTGACATATTCTACTTTAACATAGTGGTAAATTTTTGTCGATACTTGCATCCTTTCTTGGTTAAATAACCGTAAATTTGATGAAAAATTAGAAAATTTAGCATTTTTCTAACTTTGAAGCTTTCTGCTTGTAAGGAAAATGGATATTACGAATAAATTATTTTTTGGTTCACATATACAATATGTCTACTTTATGTTTGCATCATAAAATTGACGTGTTTTTACTTTTGGAAGCCACCAGAGGGCTTCAACGGTCAGCAGCAATTTTCCGATTTTTCACAAAATTTTCAAACTCGGTATTTTTCAGGGACCAGTTCAGGTTTGAAGTGGATTTGAAGGGTCTTCATATTAGAAATACCCCATAAATGACCCCATTATAAAAACGACACCCCCCAAAGTATTCAAAATGATATTCAGTCAGCGTTGTAACCCTTTAGGTGTTTCACACGAATAGCAGCAAAGTGAAGGAGAAAATTCACAATCTTCATTTTTTACACTCACATGTTCTTGTAGACCCAATTTTTGAATTTTTACAAGGGGTAAAAGGACAAAAATTTTTACTTGCATTTGTAGCCCAATTTCTCTCGAGTAAGCACATACCTCATATGTCTATGTAAAGTGTTCGGCGGGCGCAGTAGAGGGCTCAGAATGGAAGGAGCTACAAGGGGATTTTGAAGAGTACGTTTTTCTGAAATGGTTTTTGGGGGGCATGTTGCATTTAGGAAGCCCTTATGGTGCCAGAACAACAAAAAAAACCAACATGGTATACCATTTTGGAAACTAGACCCCTCGGGGTATGTAACATGGGATAAAGTGAGCCTTTATACCCCACAGGTGTTTCACGACTTTTGCAAATGTAAAAAAAAAAAAATAATTTTTACCTAAAATGCCAGTTTTCCCAAAAATTTTACATTTTTAAAAAGGGTAATAGCAGAAAATACCCCTAAAAATTTGAAGCCCAATTTCTCCCGATTCAGAAAACACCCCATATGGGGGTAAAAAGTGCTCTGCTGGCGCACTACAGGTCTCGGAAGAGAAGGAGTCACATTTGGCTTTTTGAAAGCAAATTTTGCTCTGGGGGCATGCCGCATTTAGGAAGCCCCTATGGTGCCAGGACAGCAAAAAAAACTCCACATGGCATACAATTTTGGAAACTAGACCCCTCGGGGAACGTAACAAGGGGTTAAGTGAACCTTTATACCCCACAGGTGTTTCACGACTTTTGCATATGTAAAAAAAAAAATATTTTGTTAACCTAAAATGCTTGTTTTCCCAAAAATTTTTTATTTTTAAAAGGGTAATAGCAGAAAATACCCCCCAAAATTTGTAACACAATTTCTCCCGAGTACGGCGATACCCCATATGTGACCCTTAACTGTTGCCTTGAAATACGACAGGGCTCCAAAGTGAGAGCGCCATGCGCATTTGAGGCCTAAATTAGGGACTTGCATAGGGTGGACATAGGGGAATTCTACGCCAGTGATTCCCAAACAGGGTGCCTCCAGCAGTTGCAAAACTCCCAGCATGCCTGGACAGTCAACGGCTGTCTGACAATACTGGGAGTTGTTGTTTTGCAACAGCTGTAGGCTCCGTTTTGGCAACAGTGGCGTACCAGACGCTTTCATTTTTATTGGGGAGGGGAGATGGCTGTGTAGGGGTATGTGTGTATGTAGTGTTTTTTACTTTTTATTTTGTGTTAGTGTAGTGTAGTGTTTTTAGGGTACAGTCGCATAGGCGGGGGGTTCACAGTAGTTTCTCGCTGGCAGTTTGAGCTGCGGCAGAAAATTTGCGGCAGCTCAAACTTGCAGCCAGATACTTACTGTAATCCTCCGCCCATGTGAGTGTACCCTGTACTTTCACATTGTGGGGGGGGGGGGGGACATCCAGCTGTTGCAAAACTACAACTCCCAGCGTGTGCTGACAGACTGTACATGCTGAGAGTTTTAGTTTTGCAACAGCTGTAGGCACACTGGTTATGTATCACTGAGTTTGTGACCTAACTAAGTGTTTCACAACCAGTGTGCCTCCAGCTGTTGCAAAACTACAACTCCCAGCATGTACGGTGCATGGTGTACATTGACTGCTGAGAGTTGGAGTTTGCAAAAGCTGGAGGCACACCGGTCGTGAAACACTGAGTTAGGTAAAAAAAAAAACTCTAAGTTTCACAACCAGTGTGCCTTCAGCTGTTGCAAAACTACAACTCTCAGCAGTCACCGACAGCCAACGGGCATGCTGGGAGTTGTAGTTATGCAACCAGCAGATGCACCACTACAACTCCCAGCATGCACTTTAGCTGTTTGTGCAAGCTGGGAGTTGTAGTTATACAACAGCTGAAGGTACACTTTTCAATAGAAAAAATGTGCCTCCAGCTGTTGCAAAACCATAAGTTCCAGCATGCCCATAAGGGAATGCTGGGAGTTGTGGTGGTCTGCCTCCTGCTGTTGCATAACTACAGCTCCCAGCATGCCCTTTTTGCATGCTGGGAGCTGTTGCTAAGCAACAGCAGGAGGCTGTCACTCACCTCCAACGATCCACGCCGCATGAGGTCAGTTCCTCGTCGTCGCCGCTGCCGCTGCTCCTGGAGCCCCGATCCCAACATTGACTCCGGGGTTCGGGGTCCCCAGCACCCGGGGTGCAAGTCCCGCACCCGCTCACGTCCTCCGGAAGAGGGGCGGAGCGGGAGTGACACCTGCAGCAGGGGCCCTGATTGGTCGGCCGGTAATCCGGCCGACGAATCAGGGCGATCGTGAGGTGGCACCAGTGCCACCTCACCCCTGCAGGCTCTGGCTGTTCGGGGCCGTCAGAGACGGCCCCGAACAGCCAGTAATTCCGGGTCACCGGGTCACTGGAGACCCGATTGACCCGGAATCGCCGCAGATCGCTGTACTAAATTGTCCAGCGATCTGTGGCGATCGCCGACATGGGGGGGCATACTGACCCCCCTGGGCAATATGCCGGGATACCTGCTGAACGATTTCAGCAGGCATCCGGCTCCGGTCCCCAACCGGCTAGCGGTGGGGACCGGAATTCCCACGGGCGGATGGATACGCCCTCGGTCCTTAAGGACTCGGAATGTAGGGCGTATCCATACGCCCTATGTCCTGAAGAGGTTAAGGACCTATGACGTATCGGTACGTCATGAGTCCGCTCTCGATCTATAACGCAGGGCCAAAGTTGAACGCCGCGTCTAAAGTGAAAGCATGCCGATTAGCTCAGGGAGCTGTTCGGGATAGCCGCAGTGAAATTGCGGCATCCCGAACAGCTTACAGGACAGCCGGAGGGTCCCTACCTGCCTCCTCGCTGTCTGATCACAGAATGACTGCTCAGTGCCTGAGATCCAGGCATGAGCAGTCAAGCTGCAGAATCATCGATCACTGGTTTCCTATGAGAAACCAGTGATCAATGTAAAAGATCAGTGTGTGCAGTGTTATAGGTCCCTATGGGAGCTATAACACTGCAAAAAAAAGTGCAAAATAAAAGTGACTAAAGATCATTTAACCCCTTCCCTATTAAAAGTTTGAATCACCCCCCTTTTCCCATAAAGAAACACAGTGTAAATAAAAATAAACATATATGGTATTGCCGCATGCCGAAATGTCCGAATTATAAAAATATATCATTAATTTAACTGCACGGTCAATGGTGTACGCGCAAAGAAAATTCCAAAGTCCAAAATAGTGCATTTTTGGTCACTTTTTATATTATGAAAAAATGAATAAAAAGCGATCAATAAGTCCTATCAATGCAAAAATGGTACTGCTAAAACTTCAAATCACGGCGCAAAAAATAAGCCCTCAAACCGCCCCATACGCGGAAAAATAAAAAAGTTATAGGGGTCAGAAGATGACAATTTTAAATGCATTAATTTCCCTGCATGAAGTTATGATTTTTTCCAGAAGTACGACAAAATCAAACCTATATAAGTAGGGTATCATTTTAATCGTATGGACCTACAGAATAAACATAAGGTGTTATTTTTACTGAAAAATACACTAGTAGAAATGGAAGCCCCCAAAAGTTACAAAATGGCTTCATTAGCCACTGGGACAGACCCGCTATGAATCTGGGTCACGGCGTGACCCCGTGTTATATACCGGGACTGGGCACAGGGCCCTGCGTCCTTAAGAGGTTAAAATAAATTATACATTTTGGTATGCTTAGCATCCATTGGCAACCATTTATAAATTGTATCTAGTGTCACCGGTCATATGTAACACTGGTCATATGTGAGTTGGGCAAATTGGAAATATATGGCAAGGGACTGGTTACACTGTAGCATAGTATGATCGCACCAGTCGGGGTCCCTCGGCGCTCTCACACTTACCCTCTGCAGGCGCACGGAAACCTAGTCGCTCCCGGTCGTGAGTCGTCAGTGTTGTTGGTTCTGGGGAGGGAGAAATCTATTGCCGGCGTGATGTCCATGGCGGCTTGTTGGTGACGGCGTCCTCATGCGCTGTGCGTGCCTTGATTTAGATGTAAATGGACTGGAATTATTGCTTGCACCTCGGATACAGTATGTAGCGGCTGTTCTTATGGAACATATACACAAATGTCTGCTAGACAAGCTTTGAGATATTGCTCTATTTCTTTTTCAATGGCGATGTCTGACTGCATGAGGGAGAATAAATTTATACCTGTGCCCTCCTTGTGATTGGACTAATTTTATTGCTCCATACAAATTGTGGATGGGATCAGTTTGTATGGGTGGATCTGAGGAACCAGAATACTATAGAAAAAACTATGGCTGTTGCAATTTATTGGACTATATGCAATTTGTAATTATGCAATTTATTGGACTTCTCAGATATTCATAAAGATCATCGTAATAGCATATCGGCGAGGATATTTGAACAATATGGAAAATGTGTGAAAAATAAATAGAAAACATATATAAAAAATATATAAAAAAAAGTATAAATATAAAAATGTGGATACACAAAAACAATATGATATAATCAATATAATTGATTATATTATTAGGAGTAAAATGAAATAGAATAAAATAAAAATAGACATGAAATCCATATAGTTGATGTTGCAGAATATACATATAGAAAATGGAAAAATAAAAGATATATATAGATTAAAAATAAAAATATAAAAATATAAAAAATATATATACATAAAAAAAAAAAAAAATATATATATATATATATATATATATATATATATATATATATATATGCATATGAACATATTTGGGAAACGTATTGTTATACACAGAGAGATTACATCACTCAAAAGATGTACACTAGTTGATGGGGATAGACGCGTAGAAAGGATATGATCGATGAGTATAAATATCTTCTATATTTGTACACATCGATCCATATCCACTCTACTGCTGCACTCTCGGCAGAGTTGGTAGGTGTTCACGCTGGGGTGGTGCCCTGCGGCGATCATTGTCACCGTGATGCTTTGTCTGTGGGGTGGAGTAGCCCGGAGCCAGGGGCTTGGTTGGGCAGCAGTAGGGCTGCCTGGCCACTGGGTCATTCCCCTTGTGGTCATGGTGTCCCCCCGCACTATGCCAGTGTTGGGTTAGGGACCTACTCTAAATAGGTGGCCTTGACGTGGCCAGTGGGCTTGTACTTTTTAATCAAAAAGTATACTAACAACCTGTTAGTTTTTTAATTAAGAACAATGAGATCACAATACAAATTATGGATGTGTGGCTGTTTCTTTTTCTCTTTGTGTTTTCCACTACTACCAGGTTGGTTTGTGCAACCACAGAGCTCTTTTCCTGTCCATAGTTTTATGATCAGGATATGGATTTTGCTAAATTCCCATAGACTTGCAGATGACTTCTGCCAAATCGGTATCCTGATCTCTTTAGTCTCGGGCAAGTCTCATGCAACATAGGTTCAGTGAAAATGGATATCCTGCCGCCTAAGCATGTCTAGAATTATGCTTTAAGAGATATACATTTGCCAAATTTTTAGGCTGACCATGCACCTTGTAAGACGGTGTAGATTTCGGACCTAGCATATGCCAGTTTTTGTGTAAATAGTAATAAAACTGTTGAGCTGTGAAACACCATACTCCATTTTGGCAAAGTAAGATAAGCGACAAAGAATTGGAAAAAAAAGTTGAAATGTTTGAAAGAATCGAGACTTGCACAAAGATTTGCACCTTTTGTATACCATAAAACTGGTGTACAGTGCTTGAATGCAACTGCAATCGCGCTCCAGAGGCAAGATATGTGTTTAAATCTTCTACAACTTTGTGATCCGAGACTACAGTGATCAGGATGTGGATCTGCCTTAAGAGCCATCCTAAAAAATTACAGGTAGAGGTATACAGGTAGCTGAGAATTACAAGGGCTGTCTCACAATGCTAAATAGCTCTACACTGATTAATTATTATTTACTTTTTGAGACACACACACACACACACACACACACATATATATATATATATATATATATATATAGTTTTGATGACCTGATACCACTAAGTTGGGTAAAGCATGCTCAGTTTATATGCAGGCTTCTGGTCTGTATGGTAAATACTAGCTTATTAGGCATCCACTGCATATGCAGACAAGAGGGTTGTGGGAAAAGTGTGTGCTGTGTTGTACAGCAATAGTAAGGTCACAGTTTAAAGAGAAACCAGGAATTTCAATGGGGGGGAAATATTGCTGCCTACAATATTGAATGTTTTTAATAAATCCTTGCAGAGTTGCAAGCTCCCCCCCATCTATGATGGAGGCAAACATAACTTAAATTCCTAAGAAAGAACAGTCTATAATAGAGCTAGCTGCACTGAGACAAAATTCATTATGTGGATGTGAAAATCTTAGCAAAAATTTTGGCACATAGGTTGGTTGAGGTAATACCGACCCTGATTCCCCCAGACCAGTCTGGTTTTATTCCAGGTAGACAAATTCATGATAATATAGCAAGGGTTTTGGCTAGCATGCAGATGGAAGGGGATCCTTCCCGTTCCACCCTTTCATTGGATGCAATGAAAGCCTTTGACAGGGTGGAATTGGAATTCCTATGGCGAGTCATGGACCAGTTAAGGCTTGGTGAAAGGTTTATTAGATGGGTGAAATTGTTATATAATGACCCAATTGCTAATATTATAATCAACGGAAGATTGTCGGACTCCTTTCCACTCTCTAGGGGAACTAGACAAGGTTGTCCCCTCTCTCCGCTTTTGTTCATATTATTTATAGAACCACTGGCCGAGGCATTCAGGAGGTGAGCATATATAAGGGGGTTTGGTATAAAAGGAGAGAACAATAAGATCCTTCTATATTCCGATGATATGATATTATTCTTAGATAAACCAAAAGATATGATACCAACAGTAATGAAAATTGTTGATGAATTTGGAGAAATATCTGGAATGAAGGTAAATTGGGAGAAATACTTTTTATTACCAGTAGTGGAAGGGACAAATATATTAGATCAGGGGATAACATGCTTAAAAACACGTGAACAAACAGAACAGTTTAAAGGGTTAGGGAGTGATTTTTGGAAAGGTAAAGGTGTTAAATATGTGGCACAGTTTTTTCAAAATGGAGAGATAAAGAATTTTGAAACACTAAAGAGTGAGTATGGATTGCGGAATGAACGCAAACTTTGGTATATTCAAGTGTATGAAGCATACCGATGCACAGAAAAGAAGGAGAAATTTTAAATATGTGCACACATAGTGGTAGAATATATGAATTTGGAAGGAGGTGGGAAGTTAAAACATATATATATAGGTTACTTCTTGAAACTGTTCCCGTTAATTTTCAGGAAAATAAAAAGAGGAGGTGGGAAAAAGCATTTGGTCCGATCTCTGGGGAAATATGGAAAGGTTTATTGATGAATGCTAAAAAAAAATTCCATTAATAAAAAAACACCAAATTATGCAAATAAGAATAATTTATCAACTGTATTACTCACTGGTACAGTTAAAAAAGATACAATGGAAAGGTACAATGGAAGCTGATTTGGTTCATTTGTTATGGGTATGTCCAAAGGTTAAAGAGTTCTGGGTTAAGGTGTTTCAGAAGATTGAAAACAAATGGAACATAGAGAAAGATTGGCTGGGGATAGAGGTTATTTTAGGAGACCTCTGTAAAGGTAAGAAAGGCCGTTAATTGTTGAATCGTATCTTTATGCTTGCAAAGGTGGTAGTCTTGAGAGGGCTTTTCTCAAATAGGGGCCCCAATTTAATTGAGTGGGAGAGGTTAGTCAAAAATTCAGAAGTATGAAGAATGGAGAGCTGGTGGCTCCAGGAAAAGATTAATTATTTTCAGATCAATTTGGGCAGAGTGGGGAGAGGGAGAGCGAGGTGTTTTTTTTTTTGTTTTTTCTTCCTCCTTCTGGCAGGGGTGGGGGGTAGGGAGGGAGGGTTATGGGAAAGTTTGTTTAGGATTATGTATGTGTATTTATATGTGTACCGTATTTTTCGCCGTATAAGACGCACTTTTTCTTCCCCAAAAATGGGGGGGAAAAGTTGGTGCGTCTTATATGGCGAATACACCCCTATAGCGGCGGTCCTTGCGGCCATCAATGGCCGGGACCCGCAGCTAATACAGGACATCACCGATCGCGGTGATGCCCTGTATTAACCCTTCACACGTGGCGATCAAAGCTGACCGCCGCGTCTGAAGGGAAAGTGACACTAACCCGGCTGTTCAGTCAGGCTGTTCGGGGCCGCCGCGATTTCACCGCGGCGGTCCCGAACAGCCCCACTGAATAGCCGGGTTAGTGCTTACAGGACACTGGGAGGGACCTTACCTGCCTCCTCGGTGTCTTCTCCGTTCAGGAATCCCCCTGTATGGCCGGCGCTCTCCTTTCCTCATCTCAGTGGTTTTAATGCGAGTGGCGGCATTAAAAATGATCTTTCCACCACAGATCTTGTGTGTTATCAGGGCTGCTCCAGTATGGGTACCAGATGCCTGGTTTAAAAGTTTAGAAGCAATTCTTAATAAGTTAATATGGGGACGGGGTCGAGCAAGAATAAAATACTCATCTCTTACTCTCCCGGAAGGGAAAGGGGGATGGGCACTACCGAACTTGAAATTTTATCTCCTGGCGGCAAAAGTACAGGATATAAAGCAAGGTAGTAACAATAGTATCTTGGAATCTATGATACATTTTTACTCAAGGGACTGTGAAAGTATTTTTGACATTTTAGAATCACAACCGAGGGAGCACTCATCTAAATTTATTTCGATATTTGAAATATATTATAAAGTTTGGAATGAAATAATATGTATATGTGGAATAAGACACAGTTTTGGGAACTATAAATTTATTGAATTTAATAGAGGTTTGGTATAGAATTTGTTCATCAACTTTATAATCAGGGGGAGTTGAGACCCTTTGAATTACTGAGATCAGAATTTAATATTGGGGAGAGGAAGGATTTTTTTATTTACAATTAAAGGAAGCAGATGGATACACAAGTGATAGAGATAAATTCACTATAGGAACACATAAACTTTACACATATATTATGCAACCACAGTGCACAATGAAGTCCCTGAGGAATATTTATAAAGGTCTAATTCATGAAACACCAATTATATTTCAAGATCATATTAAAGATAAGTGGGAAAGAGATAAAGGTCCCTTGGAAGGTTCTACCTGGGAAACAATTTTAAATAATGTTGTGCCGGGATCCTCGAATAAAAAGTTCCAATATTTACAGTTAAGGATTGTTTATAAACTATATTATGCCCCTATATTTCTTTAATCGATTGGTTGTAGGCAAGACTCTGTATGTCCAAAGTGTTTGGAGGATAAAGCAAATGTTATACACTTGATATGGAGCTGTAGAAAGGTGAGGGGTTCTTGGGCGTATATAGAGGATTGTCTGGGGAAAAAATTAAGAAGACAATAAATTTGGATATCAGATCAGCTATTTTGGGAGAAATGAATTATTTTCGGAATTTCAAGGATCTTTTGTTGAAAGTAGTAATGCTGGATAAATATTTGATAGTACAGAAATGGTTTGATCATAACCCCCCAAATATTGAACAGTGGTTAGGTTTGGTGGAGAGGATTAAAAGTTACGAAAGATTTAGAATAGGGAAGTCAAAGAAGAAACAAAGAGAATTTGATAGGATATGGGGTGAGTGGTAGTTTGGTGGGGTACATCAGAATAATAATCTGGCCATTTATAAATATGTTTTTTGGTTTGTGTTTGTTTGTTTTTTTGTTTTTTCTCCACACAGGGAGGGGAGGGAGTGTAGATGGGGATGAAGGTAATGAATTTGTGCTGTAATTTCATTGTATGAATAAAATTAAAAAAAAAAAAAAAAGATAGAGAAACCAGGAAGAAGGAAAGAAGAATTCTCTAAAGATGTACACTAGTTTACTTTAAACAGCACATTTATCCTCCTTTACATACATGTATGTAGAACACTTTTTTTTTTTTTTTTTTTTGCCAACCTTTGTGAAACAACACCTTTAAGATGATGGCTGGTATAGTAAAAAATTGCCTGAAGGAAAACTGACTTTATTGCCTATAGCAACCAATCACAGATCAGCTTTCCTTTTATATTCTGCTCTTGAAAAATAAAACATGAGCTGTGATTGGCTGCTATGAGCAACAATTTTGATTACCTCATGTTTTTGGTTATGCTTTTTCTAGTTTGTGTTACGTCATGTGCTCTGGCCACACATGCTGGCCGTGAACGCATGGTCCCCTAATCTTCTGCTGCCGGTGGGGCTGGGAGTCGCATCGCAGGACGCGCCCGCATGTGAGCCCCAGTCCGTCACTCTCCGGGTGTTTCTCCTGCCTCTGCCTCTCTGCTCCGGCACGTTTGCCCCTTTCCCCCAGGGCGCGCGCCCGCCGGAGCTTTAAGATTTAAAGGGCCAGTACGCTCATTAGTGTAATCCACCTGTGGCTCATTTATAAATTCCTCCACCCTCCTCAGTTCCCTGCCGGATCTTTGTTGCCTTGTGCCTTCTCAGTTGCCTGTGTGGTCGAGCCGTGGGTAGCGAACTGGGTGCCGCCTGCAGCAGCAAGTCCATCCCGCTTTGTGGCGGGCACTGGTGAAAACCAGCGGCACCTTAGACTCCGCTCCCTGGTACGGTCCGAGTCATCGGCCACACAGGTCCAGCGGATCCACATCCACCGTGGTTCCTGTCTTCAGAAACGGGAGTGTTACAGTTTGTTCTATTTTACTATTTATATTTACTATTTATATGCTTTACTGCAAGACATGGGTCTTGCTGTAAAGCATATCTCTAGAAGCAATTTAGAAAAAAAGAGAACATTCCCTTTAACAAGCTTTAAAGGACATCTGAAGCGTGATTAACACTTATCCCCTATCCACAGGATAGGGGATAAGTGTTTGATCGCGGGGGGTCCGACCGCTGGGACCACCTGTGATCTCCTGTACGGGGCCGCGGCTGTCCCGTGCAGGGGGCGTGCCGGCCGCAGCATGACGTTGCAGCCGGCATGCCTCCTCCATACATCTCTATGGGAGAGGCGGGGAGGCAACGTTCGTGCCTCCCCATCTCCCCCATAGAACTGTATGGGGACGGGGAGGAGACGGGGCGTCCCCATACAGTTCTATGGGGGAGACGCTCCTTAGTGCTCACCATGAGCGCTAATGGCTGCGCCCCGTTAGGGAGATCGCAGGGGGTCCCAACGGTCGGACCCCCCGCAATCAAACACTTATCCCCTATCCTGTGGATAGGGGATACGTGTCATACCACTGCAGTTGTCCTTTAATCTGTGATCAGGCATGATGAATACATTATAGGAACACTTATTTCTAAATATATAAATATATTTAGCTATAACTGTAGTTGATACTATTACTTTAATTATTCGGAATCGGAAGCCCCCAAAAGCAGCAAAATTGTGTTTTTTTTTTTTTTTTACATTTTGCCCCACAAATATTTTTTATCTGGTTTCGCTGTAGATTTTGTGATGAAATGATGATTATTATTATTATTACAAATTAAAATTTGTGGCACAAAAAATAAGCTCTCATATGGGTCTGTAGGTGGAAAATTGAAAGTGTTATGATTTTTAGAAGGTGAGGAGGAAAAAACTAAAGGGCAAAAATGAAAAATAGCCCGGTCCTTAAGGTGTTAAGAAAGGCTTGTTTTGAGATGAAACATCAAGGTGAAAACATTTGACAAATAGAGGCAAAGCCTTGTAGAGTGCTGTGGCTTTTTCTTTACATTACAACAGGTATTTTGTTAGGAAAAAGATTTGTATTGGCTGCTTTGCCAAGTATGACAGAAAATTAAAGTTTTACTTTAATCCAAATCAGAGTGTGCCTTAAAGTCAAAGGCATATGCATCCATAGGCCTCTGTCATGTAAAGCTGGCATGAAAGGAGAAAAAAAAACAACGAGGAGCGGACACACCTATGTTCTTTATGTCTGCATACACACTTTGAATACTTTCACCGGTGGAACTTACTTCACCGAGGGGAGCTGAGTCCGTCCTGCTCCCCTCGTGCCAGTGAACTTGTGGAATACACCAGCATTCAGGTGAGCTTCAGGTTTCTTCCTTCTTTTCTTTCTCAGGCTGAAATGGTGATCCTGGCTCAAAAAAGATGTGTGAACCGAGACTAATAATAAAAGTACAATTTATTTAAAACAAACATAACACTATTTTTCCGACACGTTGCAGAGTTGCCTCCTTCCTCAGGTGTGTGTCCGGTCCTCGTTGTTTTTTTTTTCCCCTTTCATTCCAGTGTATAGATTGTGTGGTAATTTTCCAACAGAGAGGAGTGCAGCGCCAACCACAGAGGTTCTCCTTATTCTAAAACATTAATTCAACGCAAGATAAAGCTGGTCATTTTTTTGGCCACTCACAGAGTGTAAGTGCTTTTTTTCTGTTCCTCTAGTGAGAACTGTGTGGTAATAGAATTGAAACTGCAGCAGCTCCCCAGTTTTTTCTTTTATTGCTTATGTAAAGCTGGTGCAATTTAAATGGACAAGGTCAATTAAAAAACATTTTTGGATATGCTTTGGTCATATTTTTCTTGAGTCATCTCAGTAGGTATTGGGGCAGTAGGTATTTACCCCCTCTATCCAAGAGTAATGCATATAAACATGGCTTTGCATTCCCTTGATATCTTTGCAAGTGTGCACTCAGGGGTTGAGCATTCTTGCTCCCTTTGGCTTTTTTTTTCCAAGCTCACTTTTGAGTTTTTTAAATGGTTTACAGTTTTAAATTGTTATATATTTTTAAACAATTGGCTGTGCACTATACTGGTGTGTTACTTTTTATGGCTCTTTATCTGGTCTTGATGAACTCAGTAGTATTCTTGTCATTGTGTTCATATTGATAGCTTGAGCCCTTTGTTGCATCTTCGCTTGTTCTAGTGATCAGTTGTCGTACACATAAGAGGTTGGATGAATGTGCATGTGTTCCCAATACAGAGGGAGAAGAAAACCTTTGCCGGACTCTTCTGGAGGTATATTATCCCCTTAAGAACAAATGATTTGGACACTTAAAATCCAACATGTCTTATCAACAGGCCACCATTTTCATTAGAGGCCAATCCACAGCCACCTTTAGACCATAGTACAGAGATCTCTATACAGTAAATATACTGTACAATACTATACAATATAAAAACCCACAAAATAATTTATATAGTGAGCTAACAATGGCATGATCATATCATTGTGCAAGTACCATAATCACTCATTGTACCTTCATAAAACCAACATGTACTATGAAGTATCTATACTATGGCTCCTACAAGTGTAGGAATTGGTTGAATCTTCTACCTTTACAGCCTCTATAGCTAGAAAACTATATTCTCATTCGTGTAACATATGCTATAAGAAGCCTCAGTTACCCATAAGGTCAAAAAACGCAAAAAAAATTTCACATTTACATAAACAATATCCATACTTGAGCAAAAAGAGCTATTATTATTTATTAAAATGTGTTTTTTAGGTCAAACACAATAAGTAAAAGGCAATGACAGAAATAGCATGGCAATCATTGATGCTGCCTGTGAAGGCAAAGCACAGAGTGCCAACACATTTGGGAAAAGAGGCTTTTAATGGAAGTGCAAAATAAACTGTACATTTCCTTTCACAAAACAATCTGTAGCAGCACGTCCTGAATCATTTTATTTCATTGCTGACTAGTCCCAAATAAAATAAATTGTTGTCAAATCCAAAATATCTATTTTCCCTTATTCAATTGAAGCACAATAAATGTTATGAGCTTATAATTAATAGTTTAGTAGTAATTGTTATACAAACTAAGAGGTACATGAAAAGAGTCAGTGTTGTACTATAGCCAATCATACTAGTCCTTCTGTAGTAAAAGGATTCTGTTAAATATTCTGTCTCCCCCTCCCTCTCCTGCACATCAGCCCAGCTTTTCCCATGATACAGAGACTGCTCTGTAGTCGGCACAGACAAGAGAGGGAGGGCGTTTTGCAATGTGACAAAGAGCGATACAAGAAGATACTAGAGTCTCTTGACCTTTGCTCACTTCATCAGGCTTCCTGTCAGAGGTTCACACAGACATCTACCTTAATTATCTTTATTATCAAATAGTAAAAAAAAAAACATATCTGTTATCTGGATACCATTGTACGAAATAGCTTTATTGTTGCAGCATACTAACATATACCAACTAGACATATACCACATGACACTCTTATAACCTCTGTCAACAATGGAATTCTATGAACAGATTTATGGTATGTCAGGACTCTGAGTTTTCCCCACACACACAAACATGGAATTTGAGCAAAGCCTTATGTTTGAGTAAATATTGTACATGTATGTGCAGTGTTTACTAATATTGTGTAATGTATATATGTTTCCTGCGATGTGTATGTTTGGAAACTTTGTGTCTATGCTCCTGGGACATCTATCTCCCCACCACCAGCTGTCTCTCTGGTTTGTGTCACAGTGCCGCAAGTGTTTACCATGGCCCCCAACCAAACTCTAGCTTGGTTTGCAATCCACGGCCCTATTTAAATCTGCCTCTGAGACGGGGATGTGACGTCATGGCCATGCCCCCTAGTGAGGTCACGCCATGCCCCTTCCATTCATGTCTATGGGAGGGAGAGTGATGGCCGTCTCTGAGGCAGCGCCCGGCACAGAATGGCGGGTACTGCAGCAAAATCGCGGGGGTCCCCAGTGGCGGGACCCCTGCGATCATACATCTTATCCCCTATCCTTTTGATAGGGGATAACATGTATAAAGCCGGAATACCCCTTTAAGGTTCCCTTATCACACAATATGTTATTCGCTAGTGAGTAGGGGACAGTGTTTAGCTAAGAGACCCCACCACCTTACAAGTGACCATATTGACTGAACCAACTAAGACCTGTCAATCAGACATCATTATCATGCATTCTCTCCAAGAGCACCAGCTGCAGCAATTATTTTACCATGAGCATGCCATCAGAACCACTGCTCACATCCCACTACCTTCCATCTAATCATCCTTTCACCCATGTAATCGAGCAGGATCCCTGCTACTACATCACACCGTCTATTCCCTTTATATGAATGGACATCATCCTTCCAAAAACTGTTATTTACTTCTCTTCATACAGGCACTTTGTGCCAAATAGCATAAATAGACTTGCTACAATTTTTAAATAAAGAAAAGTGCTGGTTCCATCAATAGTGTCTTGTTACAGGAAAGATACAGATTCACAATTTTTTTTTCCACAGGAGCTAATTTTGGTCTGTAAAAAAGGACACAGCACCATTTAAAGCTTTCCTTTCCTTTGCCTTTTCCCCAAATGCTGTTTATTGTCCCCTTTGCAAGAGTATTTATTACTGGGAACATTTAATGCAAACAGTGAGTAAATATAAATCAGTTCTATGCAGCAGCAATAATAACATATGGTTACATACAGATAACTTCTTCCTATGCAGGTGGTTTTATGAGCCTATGATTTCATAAATCTGTACTTATAACTGTATTACATTTATGTATATTTTATCTTTGTACAATATACACACCTAGGCTGCCACAAGGGCCCTGTGGTAAACCCAGGTTGTACTTTTCATTCATTCAAATAAATAAAAAGTGAAGTTTCTCCTATACATAGGGTAGAATGTAATTACAATAACCTTGGTCACCCCCCTCAAAATAAGTATGTGAGCTGCACTAATATGTTTTCTTTGTCTAAATCCAAATTGTGAACCATGTGACCAAAAGTAGCTGTATCTACCAAGAGTTTATTGCTGTGGCCCTTGGTAACTCTCTTGTCTTTCTTCACTAACCTCCATAGAAAGTAGTCCCTCACACACAGATCCAGACATATCTTCCATCAGTTTAGAGAAACTACATAAGTGTCATGGTATAAAGTGTTGAACATGATTACCTTTTATTTTAAGAAAAATAGCATGTCTAAGACTCTTCTTGGGGACGATTTTTAGCCACAAACAAGACTTTTTATGCATGTTCTACAAAACACTACATTTTAAAGGGGCATTCCAGGAAAAACTTTTTTTATCAACTGGCTCCAGAAAGTTAAACAGATTTGCAAAGTGCTTCTATTAAAAAATCTTAATCCTTCCAATAATTATCAGCAGCTGAAGTTGAGTTGTTCTTTTCTGTCTGGCAATAGTGCTCTCTGCTGACATCTCTGCTTGTCTTGGGAACTGCATAGAGTAGAAGAGGTTTGCTATGGGGATTTGTACTCTGGACAGTTCCCGAGACAGGAGTCATCAGATAGCACTTAGAGAAAAGAACAACTCAACTTCAGCAGCTCATAAGTACTGAAAGGATTAAGATTTTTTAATAGAAGTAATTTACAAATATGTTTATCTTTCGGGGGGCCAGTTGATATATATATATATATATATATATATATATATATATATATATAAAAGTTTTTTCCCTGGATAACCTCTTTAATGCAGCACTGAATAATGACTACATTGAGTATTCCATACTAGAAGGCATTTTCATAATTTGCTAAGTGTAAACATTCACAAAATACATAGGTTATGAGGGTATAATATCATTACTTAAAAAAAAGAAAATATATATATATATATATATATATATATATATATATATATAATATTTCTATCTCTTTTTATAATTTGGGTGTTAAATGTATCTATAAAAACATAAGAAATTGAACATCTGGCAGCGAAATGCTTAAATTCATTTATATCAATAAGAATCAAGTTATTAGTTTAAGCCTTTCTTACATATTTCTAGCTGAATGACTACACCATATGTTGTTGTAGAAAATATAAGGGAAAGCATGTTTGATAATTTTTGACGATACCAGAGTATATAACTCTATAAAGTGGCACAGCTGACATGACCCAAATTATTTTTAGTATTTAAATACCGTATATACTCGAGTATAAGCCGACCCGAGTATAAGCCGAGACCCCTAATTTCAACCCAAAATCCCAGGAAAAGTTATTGACTCGAGTATAAGCCTAGGGTGGGAAATACCTCATCCCCCCCTGTCATCATCCAGACCCGTCATTAACATCCTCATCATCCCCTTGTCATCATCCCACACATCCCCCCTTCATCATCCCCTTGTCATCATCCCACACATCCCCTTATCATCCCACACATCCCCCCTTCATCATCCCCTTGTCATCATTCCACACATCCCCTTATCATCCCACACATCCCCCCTTCATCATCCCCTTGTCATCATCCCACACATCCCCCCTTCATCATCCCCTTGTCATCATCCCACACATCCCCTTATCATCCCACACATCCCCCCTTCATCATCCCCTTGTAATCATCCCACACACCCCCCCTTCATCATCCCCACCCCCCTTCATCATCCCCACACCCCCCCCCCTTCATCATCCTCTTCTCATCATTCGCCCTCAGTGGTCTTCAACCTGTGGACCTCCAGAGGTTTCAAAACTACAACTCCCAGCAAGCCCGGGCAGCCATCGGCTGTCCGGGCTTGCTGGGAGTTGTAGTTTTGAAACCTCCGGAGGTCCGCAGGTTGAAGACCACTGCGGCCTTCAACATGCGGACCTCCAGAGGTTTCAAAACTACAACTCCCAGCAAGCCCGGGCAGCCATCGGCTGTCCGGGCTTGCTGGGAGTTGTAGTTTTGAAACCTCCGGAGGTCCGCAGGTTGAAGACCACTGCGGCCTTCAACATGCGGACCTCCAGAGGTTTCAAAACTACAACTCCCAGCAAGCCCGGGCAGCCATCGGCTGTCCGGGCTTGCTGGGAGTTGTAGTTTTGAAACCTCCGGAGGTCCGCAGGTTGAAGACCACTGCGGCCTTCAACATCATCCAGCCCCCTCTAACCCCCTTTAGTTCTGAGTACTCACCTCCGCTCGGCGCTGGTCCGGTCCTGCAGGGCTGTCCGGTGAGGAGGTCGTCCGGTGGGATAGTGGTTCCGGGCTGCTATCTTCACCGGGGGCGCCTCTTCTCCGCGCTTCCGGCCTGGAATAGAGCCGTTGCCTTGACAACGACGCATCTGCGTCGTTGTCAAGGCAACGTGACTATTCTGAGGCCGGGCCCGAAGCGCTTAGAAGAGGCCTCCCCGGTGAAGATAGCAGCCCGGAACCACTATCCCACCGGACCACCTCCTCACCGGACAGCCCTGCAGGACCGGACCAGCGCCGAGCGGAGGTGAGTACTCAGAACTAAAGGGGGTGAGAGGGGGCTGGATGATGTTGAAGGCCGCAGTGGTCTTCAACCTGCGGACCTCCGGAGGTTTCAAAACTACAACTCCCAGCAAGCCCGGACAGCCGATGGCTGCCCTGGCTTGCTGGGAGTTGTAGTTTTGAAACCTCTGGAAGTCCGCAGGTTGAAGACCACTGCGGGTGGGGGAGTTCACTCGAGTATAAGCCGAGGGGGGTGTTTTCAGCACGAAAAATCGTGCTGAAAAACTCGGCTTATACTCGAGTATATACGGTAATACATACAGAGCCTAACACATTCTGTCATATAGTGGCACCATATTACAATTACATTTCCAAACAATACTGCTAAATAAAAATACTGGATGGTTTTAGCTTGTTCCTGGAGTTCTACACCCAGATGGTCATTTGGAACACCCACTATACCTGCAGGTACTTCAGAATCCTAAAGCACAGAGTTATATCTTCCTAGCAATGGGAGCTGATTTAGCTCATTATTATTGCTAACATGTTTTAGCTTCGTGGTTTTTAGAATCACCTTTTTTGTCTTACGCGTCTTTTTATTAAATCTATGTTATCAGGCATTCACACCAGATCGTCACAGTTTCTAAAATGCACGGGTTGGTGTCATATAAAAGGCACATTATCATTTCAATTGCCTTTCATTGTAATTCTTTGATACTATTTGAATATACAACCAATGAGCAGAAAGCAGTTTCTCATGTATGCAAAAGTAAAAATGGATGGATAAATTATTATGCTAAGCTAGGAGCTTCATTATTGTGCTGCTGAAATTATGTGGTAAGTGAATCCACATGAATGCAAATATTTGACCTTAATGAAACATTGTCCTACAATCTCCCTATCATTTCTTAGAGAATGTTAAAGAATGCATCCCAGATTAACCATAAACCAGATACAGCACTCTCATGCATCTGTTGGTGTGTCAGATTATAATATTTCATTGTCTCTGTTTAATTTTTTACATTTTGCAACAAAAGAAGATGTGCAATTATTTTCACTGCCAATTTTCAATTGCAATAATAGAAGTAGTACAATTACAGGTAAACAGGAAATGTTACTATAGGGACCTCTTCAAAACAGTGCCTGGCACTGCTTCACTTAAGCCTTCCCTGTTTTGTTAACTGGGTTAAAGGCTATGGACACCTTTGAATAAATTTCTAATATGACATTGTACCTTTTATGGGGGGAAAATGAAATCATATTGGTTTTAATTAAAAATTTTCAACTTTTATGTTTTTACATACATTGCAGGCTTCTGTGTCCCACTCACAGCCCCTCTTACTCCTTTTCTGAACAGTTTTCTTAGCTAAATAAAAACCAGACCAAAGGACAACTTAGAAAATCATTTTGGGGAAAGGAGAAAGAGTCTAAGCCACCAGTCAGCTTCTCTGATACATTTTACTGTAAATGCCACACAGTGGCTACAGATGAGAAACTAACGTAAATTGTTAAAACAAACCTATAGGAATAATTATTAATAATAAATTAAATGCATTTTTTTTTTCGGGGGGGGGGGGGGGGTCACATGTTACCTTTCTATATATCTCATGATCATTTAATTTGTCACACATTCTATGTATTGGTCAGTTCCTTTGTCAGACATTGGGAGACTAAAATAGTCTAGTCTACTAACAGAGGTTCTTTATGGGTTTAAAAAAGTTTGTATGTAGTTCAGATAGTTTACACTATGAATGTATTAAAATTTTGTCTTGAAGGACCTTTTTATGCCGGGACATAACTTATATGTGCCACAATTTTTGCTTGTTGTTTAGATGCTTATTCCCCAGTGACGTTGCTAGGGTCTATAAAGAAACTTTTTTTTTGCCTTATCTCCTACTATGAAGACTTCTTGCAACTACAACCCAACTTTGCAAAAATTGGCATGTCGCCTGTATGCCCCCCAAATGTTATACTATGCTGTTGAATTCAATATTATAGTAGGTGAGTGTTTATAACAATTAGCTGCAGAGATATAACACTCCCCTGACCCACACTGCCTGTCTCTTCTGTGTGCAGATTCTCTAGTATGTCCTATGAGATGCAACTTGCCACTTGTCTCCCGGCTTCCTGTTAACAGGAAGAAATATATGCCCTGACATAGGGCACTCAATTCTCTATAGAGTAAGTTAGGACATTAGAGTTTCTATGTCACTGATCTCTTACTTGCTACACTTTGATTAGACTCCATTCAGAGCTACTGCAGTAGTAATAGGCATCATGGGAAATTTAGATCACATTAGGAGAATGTCAGATGGGAAGAATTAAGATGGCAGTGAACCCATAAATGGTACAATAAGAAGGGATGGCTTCAAAGAAGAAATCCGGCTCACACGGCGCTGACCGACCAGAACACGGTAGGGAGGATACAAATGGACTTTAATAACCAAGATGCAACACATTTCGCTGCACATGCGCAGCTCCCTCAGGCATGACAAAGTGGATACAATAGCTGGTTTCTAAAGGTAAGAATTAACCCCTTACTTAACAGAATAAAAACAAGGGAGGTTAACCATTATAGACCAGCTCTAATACATATCGCAAGCCACCGCAGCTGATCACTAAATGTGACCGCTGCGGTGAGTCGCCACATGCACTTGACATAAATAATTTATTAAATCTATATATAAAATTACCAAAAATATATACAAAATAGGTCATTAAAAAGGATTTATACAAAAGAATGTACGTACAATCATAAATCCAAATGTTAATAACATACCTTAAAAATAAAAAAATAGTTCTACATCACCAAACATTCTCTATTGCTTCATTAACCAGCTAGGGAACTAATGTGGCCAACTTAAAAATCCATTAGGATTCTCGATTAATCAATTTTTGATAGCGGTTGGGAATGTTTTCCGGTATAGTTTCTAAAATAGTAAGATGCAAATCATTAACCCCTTAAGGACTGAGCCCTTTTTCACCTTAAGGACTCGCCATTTTTTGCAATTCTGACCACTGTCACTTTAAACATTAATAACGCTGGAATGCTTTTAGTTATCATTCTGATTCTGAGAATGTTTTTTCGTGACATATTCTACTTTAACATAGTGGTAAATTTTTGTGGTAACTTGCATCCTTTCTTGGTGAAAAATCACAAAATTTGATGAAAAATTAGAAAATATAGCATTTTTCAAATTTTGAAGCTCTCTGCTTGTAAGGAAAATGGATATTCCAAATATTTTTTTTTATTCACATTTCCAATATGTCTACTTTATGTTTGCATCATAAAATTGACATGTTTTTACTTTTGAAAGACACCAGAGGGCTTCAAAGTTCAGCAGCAATTTTCCAGTTTTTCACAAAATTTTGAAGCTTGCTTTTTTTCAGGGACCAGTTCAGGTTTGAAGTGGATTTGAAGGGTATTAGAAATACCCCACAAATGACCCCATTATAAAAACTGCACCCCCCAAAGTATTCAAAATTACATTCATTCAACATTTTAACCCTTTAGGTGTTTCACAGAAATAGCAGCAAATTGAAGGAGAAAATTCACAATCTTCATTTTTTACACTCGCATGTTCTTGTAGACCCAATTTTTGTAAGGGGAAAAAAGGAGAAAATTTTTACTTGAGTAAGGACATACATCAAATGTCTATGTTAATTGTTCGGCGGGCGCAGTAGAGGGCTCAGAAGGGAAGGAGCGACAAATGGTTTTTGGGGGGCATGTCACCTTTAGGAAGCCCCTATGGTGCCAGAACAGCAAAAAAAACATGGCATACCATTTTGGAAACTAGACCCCTCGGGGAACATAACAAGGGGTAAAGTGAACCTTAATACCCCACAGATGATTCACAACTTTTGCATATGTAAAAAACAAAAAAACATTTTTTCCTAAAATACTTGGTTTCCCAAAAGTTTAACATTTTTAAAAAGGGTAATAGCAGAAAATACCCCCCAAAATTTGAAGCCCAAATTCTCCCGATTCAGAAAACACCCCATATGGGGGTGAAAAGGGCTCTGCTGGCGCACTACAGGTCTCAGAAGAGAAGGAGTCACATTTGGCTTTTTGAAAGCAAATTTTGCTCTGGGGGCATGCAGCATTTAGGAAGCCCCTATGGTGCCAGAACAGCAAAAAAAAAAAACACATGGCATACTATTTTGGAAACAAGACCCCTCGGGGAACATAACAAGGGGTTAAGTGAACCTTAATACCCCACAGGTGTTTCACAACTTTTGCATATGTAAAAAAAAAAATATTTTTTTTACCTAAAATGCTTATTTTCCCAAAAATTAATTTTTTTTAAAAAGGGTAAAAGCAGAAACTACCCCCCAAAATTTGTAACACAATTTCTCCCGAGTACGGCGATACCCCATATGTGACCCTAAACTGTTGCCTTGAAATACTACAGGGCTCCAAAGTGAGAGCGCCATGTGCATTTGAGGCCTAAATTAGGGATTGCATAGGGGTGGACATAGGGGTATTCTACGCCAGTGATTCCCAAACAGGGTGCCTCCAGCTGTTGTATAACTCCCAGCATGCCTGGACAGTCAGTGGCTGTCTGGTAATACTGGGAGTAGTTTTGCAACAGCTGGAGGTTCCGTTTTGGAAACCGTGGCGTACCAGACGTTTTTCATTTTTATTGGGGAGGGGGGCTGTGTAGGGGTATGTGTATATGAAGTGTTTTTTACTTTTTATTTTATTTTGTGTTAGTGTAGTGTAGTGTTTTTAGGGTACAGTCGCACGGGCGGGGGTTAACAGTAGTTTCTCGCTGGCAGTTTGAGCTGCGGCAGAAAATTTGCCGCAGCTCAAACTTGCAGCCGGATACTTACTGTAAATCTCCGCCCATGTGAGTGTACCCTGTACATTCACATTGGGGGGAGAAACATCCAGCTGTTGCAAAACTACAACTCCCAGCATGTACGGTCTATCAGTGCATGCTGGGAGTTGTAGTTTTGCAACAGCTGGAGGCACACTGGTTGTGAAACACCGAGTTTGGTAACAAACTAAGTGTTTTGCAACCAGTGTGCCTTCAGCTGTTGCAAAAGCTACAACCCCCAGTATGTACGGACAGCGGAAGGGCATGCTGGGCCTTGTAGTTATGCAACAGCTGGAGACACACTGGTTTGCTACTTAACTCAGTGTTTCACAACCAGTGTGCCTTCAGCTGTTGCAAAACTACAACTCTCAGCAGTCACCGACAGCCAACGGGCATGCTGGGAGTTGTAGTTATGCAACCAGCAGATGCACCACTACAACTCCCAGCATGCACTTTAGCTGATTGTGCAAGCTGGGAGTTGTAGTTATACAACAGCTGAAGGTACACTTTTCCATAGAAAAAATGTGCCTCCAGCTGTTGCAAAACTATAAGTCACAGCATGCCCATAAGTAAATGCTGGGAGTTGTGGTGATCTGCCTCCTGCTGTTGCATAACTACAGCTCCCAGCATGCCCTTTTTGCATGCTGGTAGCTGTTGCTAAGCAACAGCAGGAGGCTGTCACTCACCTCCTACTGCTGCTCCGGGCACAGGTCAGTCCCGCCGCCGCCACCGCTCCTTGGGACCCCAATCCCAACATTGACGCCGGGGATCGGGGTCCCCAGCTCCCGGGGTCCACATCCCACACCCGCTCACGTGCTCCGGAAGAGGGGCGGAGTGGGTCGCGGGAGTGACACCCGCAGCAGGTGCCCTGATTGGTCGGCCGGTAAACCGGCCGACGAATCAGGGCGATCGTGAGGTGGCACCAGTGCCACCTCACCCCTGCTGGTCAGAGACGGCCCCGAACAGCCTGTAATTCCGGGTCACCGGGTCACTGGAGACCCGATTGACCCGGAATCTGCCGCAGATCGCTGGACTGAATTGTCCAGCTATCTGCGGCCACTGCCGACATGGGGGGTCATCATGACCCCTCTGGGCGATATGCCGCGATGCCTGCTGAGCGATTTCAGCAAGCATCGGGCATCGGCTTCCCTCCGGCTAGCGGCGGGGGGCCGGGATTTGACAGGACGTACTCAAACGTCCTGAGTCCTTAAGGACTCGGAAAAGGGGCCGCTCGAGTACGTCCTGCGTGCTTAACCCCTTAAGGACACATGACGTTCTCATACGTCTCCATTTCCGAGTCCTTAAGGACACATGACGTATGAGAACGTCATGTGTTTTACCGGCCCCCCGCAACCATCTGGAGCGGAGCCGGTCCCCGATGCCTGCTGAAATCGTTCAGCAGGCATCGGGGCATATCGCCCAGGGGGGTCATTATGACCCCCCATGTCGGCGATGGCCGCAGATCGCTGGAAAAATTCAGTCCAGCGATCTGCGGCGGATTCCGGGTCAATCGGGTCTCCAGTGACCCGGTGACCCGGAATTATTGGCTGATCGGGGCCGTCAGAGACGGCCCCGATCAGCCAGAGCCAGCAGGGGTGAGGTGGCACTGGTGCCACCTCACGATCGCCCTGATTCGTCGGCCGGATTACCGGCCGACCAATCGGGGCGCCTGCTGCGGGTGTCACTCCCGCAACCCGCTCCGCCCCTCTTCCGGAGGACGTGAGCGGGTGCGGGACGTGCACCCCGGGTGCTGGGGACCCCGATCCCCGGCGCCCCTGTTGGGATCGGGGCCCCAGGAGCAGCGGCGGCGGCGGAGACGACGAGGGACTGACCTGTGCGGCGAGGATCGTTGGAGGTGAGTGACAGCCTCCTGCTGTTGCTTAGCAACAGCTCCCAGCATGCAAAAAGGGCATGCTGGGAGCTGTAGTTATGCAACAGCAGGAGGCAGACCACCACAACTCCCAGCATGCCCTTATGGGCATGCTGGGACTTGTAGTTTTGCAACAGCTGGAGGCACATTCTTTCTATGGAAAAGTGTACCTTCAGCTGTTGTGTAACTACAACTCCCAGCTTGCACAATCAGCTAAAGTGCATGCTGGGAGTTGTAGTGGTGCATCTGGTGGTTGCATAACTATAACTCCCAGCATGCCCGTTGGCTGTCGGTGACTGCTGAGAGTTGTAGTTTTGCAACAGCTGAAGGCACACTGAGTTAAGTAGCAAACCAGTGTGTCTCCAGCTGTTGCATAACTACAATCCCCAGCCAAAGTAGTATGCCTCCAGCTGTTGCATAACTACAACACCCAGCATGCCCTTCCGCTGTCCGTACATGCTGGGGGTTGTAGCTTTTGCAACAGCTGAAGGCACACTGGTTGCAAAACACTGAGTTTGTTACCAAACTCGGTGTTTCACAACCAGTTTGCCTCCAGCTGTTGCAAAACTACAACTCCCAGCATGCACTGATAGACCGTACATGCTGGGAGTTGTAGTTTTGCAACAGCTGGATGTTCCCCCCCCCCCAATGTGAATGTACAGGGTACACTCACATGGGCGGAGGATTACAGTAAGTATCCGGCTGCAAGTTTGAGGTGCGGCAAAATTTCTGCCGCAGCTCAAACTGCCAGCGAGAAACTACTGTGAACCCCCCGCCCGTGTGACTGTACCCTAAAAACACTACACTACACTAACACACAATAAAATAAAAAGTAAAAAACACTACATATACACATACCCCTACACAGCCCCCCTCCCCAATAAAAATGAAAAACGTCTGGTACGCCACTGTTTCCAAAACGGAGCCTCCAGCGGTTGCAAAACTACAACTCCCAGCATGCACTGATAGACCGTACATGCTGGGAGTTGTAGTTTTGCAACAGCTGGATGTTCCCCCCCCCCCCAATGTGAACGTACAGGGTACACTCACATGGGCGGAGGATTACAGTAAGTATCCGGCTGCAAGTTTGAGCTGCGTCAAATTTTCTGCCGTAGCTCAAACTGCCAGCGAGAAACTACTGTGAACCCCCCGCCCGTGTGACTGTACCCTAAAAACACTACACTACACTACCACAAAATAAAATAAAAAGTAAAAAACACTACATATACACATACCCCTATACAACCCCCCTCCCCAATAAAAATGAAAAACGTCTGGTACGCCACTGTTTCCAAAACGGAGCCTCCAGCTGTTGCAAAACAACTACTCCCAGTATTGCCAGATAGCCGTTGACTGTCCAGGCATGCTGGGAGTTTTACAACAGCTGGAGGCACCCTGTTTGGGAATCACTGGCGTAGAATACCCCTATTTCCACCCCTATGCAAGTCCCTAATTTAGGCCTCAAATGCGCATGGCGCTCTCACTTTGGAGCCCTGTCGTATTTCAAGGCAACAGTTTAGGGCCACATATGGGGTATCGCCGTACTCGGGAGAAATTGGGCTTCAAATTTTGGGGGGTATTTTCTGCTATTACCCTTTTAAAAAATTAAAAATTTTTGGGAAAACAAGCATTTTAGGTAAAAAAAAAATATTTTTTTTACATATGCAAAAGTCGTGAAACACCTGTAGGGTATTAAGGTTCAAATTACCCCTTGTTACGTTCCCCGAGGGGTCTAGTTTCTAAAATGGTATGCCATGTGTTTTTTTTTTGCTGTCCTGGCACCATAGGGGCTTCCTAAATGCGGCATGCCCCCAGAGCAAAATTCGCTTTCAAAAAGCCAAATGTGACTCCTTCTCTTCTGAGACATGTAGTGCGCCAGCAGAGCACTTTTCACCCCCATATGGGGTGTTTTCTGAATCGGGAGAAATTGGGCTTCAAATTTTGGGGGGTATTTTCTGCTATTACCCTTTTTAAAATTGTAAAAATTTTGGGAAACCAAGCATTTTAGGTAAAAAAAATATATATTTTTTTACATATGCAAAAGTCGTGAAACACCTGTAGGGTATTAAGGTTCACATTACCCCTTGTTACGTTCCCCGAGGGGTCTAGTTTCCAAAATGGTACGCCATGTGTTTTTTTTTTTTCTGTCCTGGCACCATAGGGGCTTCCTAAATGTGGCATGCCCCCAGAGCAAAATTTGCTTTCAAAAAGCCAAATGTTACTCCTTCTCTTCTGAGACCTGTAGTGCGCCAGCAGAGCACTTTTCACCCCCATTTGGGGTGTTTTCTGAATCGGGAGAAATTGGGCTTCAAATTTTGGGGGGTATTTTCCGCTATTACCCTTTTTAAAAATGTAAACATTTTGGGAAAACAAGCATTTTAGGTAAAAAAATTTTTTTTTTTTTTACATATGCAAAAGTTGTGAAACACCTGTAGGGCATTAAGGTTCATGTTACCCCTTGTTACGTTCCCCGAGGGGTCTAGTTTCCAAAATGGTATGCCATGTGGTTTTTTTTTGCTGTTCTGGCACCATAGGGGCTTCCTAAATGCGGCATGCCCCCAGAGCAAAATTTGCTTTCAAAAAGCCAAATGTGACTCCTTCTCTTCTGAGACCTGTAGTGCGCCAGCAGAGAACTTTTCACCCCCATGCAAGGTGTTTTCTGTATCGGGAGAAATTGGGCTTCAAATTTTGGGGGGTATTTTCTGCTATTACCCTTTTTAAAAATGTAAAATTTTTGGGAAACCAAGCATTTTAGGTAAAAAAAATATATATTTTTTTTACATATGCAAAAGTCGTGAATCACCTGTAGGGTATTAAGGTTCACTTTACCCCTTGTTACGTTCCCTGAGGGGTCTAGTTTCCAAAATGGTATGCCATGTGTTTTTTTTTGCTGTCCTGGCACCATAGGGGCTTCCTAAATGCGGCATGCAACCCAAAAAACCATTTGTCGCTCCTTCCCTTCTGAGCCCTCTACTGCGCCCGCCGAACAATTAACATAGACATATGAGGTATTTCCTTACTCGAGAGAAATTGGGTTTCAAATACAAGTAAAAATTTTCTCCTTTTTATCCCTTGCAAAAATTCAAAAATTGGGTCTACAAGAACATGCGAGTGTAAAAAATGAAGATTTTGAATTTTCTCCTTCACTTTGCTACTATTCCTGTGAAACACCTAAAGGGTTAATACACTTACTGAATGTTTTTTTGAATACTTTAGGGGGTGTAGTTTTTATAATGGGGTCATTTATGGGGTATTTCTAATATGAAGACCCTTCAAATCCACTTAAAAACTGAACTGGTCCCTGAAAATAGTGAGTTTGAAAATTTTGTGAAAAATTTCAAAATTGCTGCTGAACTTTGAAGCCCTATGGTGTCTTCCAAAAGTAAAAACTCATAAATTTTATAATGCAAACATAAAGTAGACATATTGTATATGTGAACACAAAAAAAATATATTTTGAATATCCATTTTCCTTACAAGCAGAGAGCTTCAAATTTAGAAAAATGCAAAATTTTCATTTTTTTCATCAAATTTTGGGATTTTTCACCAAGAAAGGATGCAAGTTACCATAAAATTTTACCACTAAGTTAAAGTAGAATATGTCACGAAAAAACAATCTCGGAATCAGAATGATAACTAAAACCATCCCAGAGTTATTAATGTTTAAAGTGACAGTGGTCAGAATTGCAAAAAACGCTCCGGTCCTTAAGGTATAAAATGGCTCGGTCCTTAAGGGGTTAAAGGGTTAAAGGGGTATTCCAGGCCAAAACTTTTTTTTTTTATATATCAACTGGCTCCGGAAAGTTAAACAGATTTGTAAATTACTTCTATTAAAAAATCTTAATCCTTCCAATAGTTATTAGCTTCTGAAGTTGAGTTGTTGTTTTCTGTCTAACTTCTCTCTGATGACTCACGTCCCGGGAGCTGTGCAGTTCCTATGGGAATATTCTCCCATCTTGCACAGCTCCCAGGACGTGACATCATCATTGAGCAGTTAGACAGAAAACTTCAGAAGCTAATAACTATTGGAAGGATTAAGATTTTTTAATAGAAGTAATTTAGAAATTGGAGGCCGGAAGAAGGACGTTCCTACGTCCGAAACAGCCGGCGTAGCCTCTGAGCGCCCCTTACTGTCTCTGTCTATGCCGTGGTGATCCCGGACCTCGGGCCTGCAGCTGTTTACCCGCGGTGAGTGCACGCTACCTCTTTGCATTGTATAATTTACAAATCTGTTTAACTTTCCAGAGCCAGTTGATATATATAAAAAAAGGTTTTGCCTGGAATACCCCTTTAATATTATTATCATGTAGCATGGAAAAATGACGGGACACACTGTTACATAAAAATTATTTTTTATGTTGGATATATGTTTACACATACGTGACCGCACCGTTTGGATGGTGCGGCCCACGTAATGTAAATTAAAATTGCAGTATAAAAGAGTTGAGTATCACAAATTGAGTATCACAACTAAGTCTGCAAGCAATAGAGAATGTTTTGTCAGTTTGAAAAGACTCAACTGTGGTATTAGGTGTACCAATCATAGGGCAGCACAGACAGCGAGCCCTCCTGCAGGGATAACAACCTGCCACCATTGAATCAGGGGATGCTTGAGTATTATCATTACTGCATTTTAATCTATTAGGTGCCACTTTGTAAATTTCTAGACCGCCTGAATGTCACTCCAGGAGTAACAGGCACAATCTCTCTCAAGATGGGATCACTACGAATAATGGGCCAGGTACGTTTCAAAATATTCCTAATCTTATTTGTTCTACAGTTATAATTAATTGTAAAATTATATTTAAATTAATTTTAATTTTAATTTATATTGTTATTACTGTTCTTCATCTTTTTTCTTTCTTTAGTTGCACAAGGCATACACATGTGCTTCTATATTATTTTTTAACAATAGACTATTCTCTACTATGTAGGCAAAAACAATCAACATAATGTTTTTTTTTAAATAATGGAACACCAGTAATATTGCTTGTAATCTTATTGATTTCTTTAAGGATCATTCTTAAAGATAATGTTTTCCAATGAAATAGTTTTTTTTTTTTTGTGCCACATAAGTAAGATGGCAGTTAATGCCACGCATCTAATTTAATGGATGACAGCTTAATTTTACTGAGTTTTTACAAATCAGACATGTACTGTCGGTATTGTACTTACAGTTCTAAGAAATGTTCCGCAAGTGTCTTATTTTACATAACATGAAATGAGCTGACAGGCAACTGAGTAAGATGTGTGAATTGTGCAATTATGTAAACGTTCAGTTTTAGACCCTGTTTTGTTTAATCTCTGCCTTTTAGCCATAATATCTATCAAAAGCAGACATTGTCAGCTATTTGCAAAGGAAGAAAACCTTTAGAGGTTTAACAGATTTTTTTCCTGGCTTGTCACTGTGCTTTACAAAAGCAAGCCATGCCTGTCTAAAGCATATGTCTATTTACCAGATATCATTTGTTCTTATTCTATATTAGGATACTTATTTATCCTACTTTTATGTGCAGTGACCTGAGAGTAATCTGTTTGCTATGTGCTCATATGATCTGTGACCTGCTTGAGCTGCATGCATTGTTCTTTAATGTTTGCCATGCTTTCAAGCTTGTTATCAGCAAATATGGAAATCTTGGTTTTATCTGCATCATACAAGACATTTGTGAAACCATAAAAGGACAGTGACAGAATGCATCCATCCGTATTCTTTTCTATTCAGCCTAGATAATACATATATTTTCACCACTGTTTAATTAGGCGTTTTTTTATTTCCAGATTTGTTACATAGAGATTTAGGGTCATTTGAAAAACATTACGCATAGAAATGAGTAGTAAAGATTTTTATATATATATATATATATATATATATATATATATATGCAGGTAAGGGAAGACAAATGAGAACTGTTCTGTCTTGAATGTTTTGTTTACATATTATTCAGATTTAAAAAAAAATGTAATCGCAATAAGACACTGTTAATATTTTGTAATTTTTTTCCATTAGCTGAGCAAGAGCAGAGAGTAGGGGATATAAAAGACCCAAGCATGCCGAAATCCCCCACTCACTGGCAGGAGGGGCACTTGCATGGGGAAGCTTGAAGGTAGGTCCAAGGAAAGCATTTTTGAAGACCTTAACGCCTTAATGAATCAGCGTTTTTCAGTTTTTGCATTTTTGTTTTTTCCTCCTTACCTTTCAAAAATCATAAACCTTTCAATTTTACACCTAGAAACCCTTTCAATTTTCCACCTCATCCATATGAGGGCATATTTTGTGCGCTACCAGCCATGACATCAGTCATTTTACCCAATCAGCGGCGAAACAAAAAATAAATCATTGTGCAACAAAATTGAAGAAAAAATTTCATTTTGTAACTTTTGGGGGGCTTCCCTTTCTACGCAGTGCATTTTTCAGTAAAATGTAAACCTTCTCTTTATTTTGTACGTCCAAATGATTAAAATGATACCCTACTTATATAGGTTTGATTTTGTCTTACTTCTGGAAAAAATCCTAGCTACATGCACAAACATTAATACATGTTAGGGGAAGTTCTCCAGCCATTCATTCTGTCCGTGAGCGCCCCCCTCTCTCCTGTCCCTGCTGTTCCCGGGACTCGCGGTGTGGGGTGGCGGTGTGTCCAGGGGGTTGCTAGAGTCAATGCTCTGGCCATTCTGTCTGTCCAGGAGCGATCCCCAGTCAGTGCTCACCTCTCACTGCTACCCACTGTTCTTCCTCTGTGCTTCCCTGGCACACGACCCCTTCCCTTAGGGCGCACACGCTGGCGTTGCTGGATTTAAAGGGTCAGTACACCCATAGTTGGTTGTTTGCTGGGCAGACTTTATATTAGTCCGGCATCTCCCTATTATGGTGCCGGATCTTCGTGCCTTGTGCCTAAGAGAAAGTGTTTCATAGTGTGTGCCATATTAGTGTTCGTGACCTCCAGCCTGTGAACTCACCTTGCTCCTTTGCCGCCGGCCTCCTTACCTTGTGCCTGTGACCTGAACTTGCTCCTGCTTGCCTTCTGACCTTGTGTCTGTGACCCGACTATGCTTCTTTGCCACCTGCCTTCTGATCTGTGCCATAGGCGGCTGTTAATCCTTTAGATCGCGGCTGTAAAAGTTGACAGCGGTGTCTAAAGATACCTTTATCCCATCCCTGGTTGTCCAGTGGGGTGGATCACTCCCTCGCAGCGCAATCGTGGGGGGGGGGGGGAAATCCACTGCTGAGGTAGTACCGGCTCCTGCGCTAAGAATGATAAAGCCTTGCAGGACCAGGCTTTATCAATCGAGCGTAGAGCACACAGATCAATGTGGTTTTATGGAACCACATTGATCTGTATGAGCAATGTGGTTCCTCTTAAAATGATTACTCCCCTAAGTGGACAAAAGTATCCCCTAAGTGGACAAAAAGTGATAAAAAAAAGAAAGTAAAAAAAAGTTTAAAAACACACACATCATCATTTAAATCACCCCCCTTTCCCAAATTCCATATAAAATTATATTAACATAATAAAAATAAACAGATGTGGTATCGCTGCATGCATAAATGTTCAAACTATAAAAATATATTGTTAATTAACCCCTTAACGACGAAGGACATAAATGTACATCCTGGTAATGCGGTACTTAACGCACCGGGACTTACATTTACGTAATAAGCATAGCCGCGGGTATCGGAGCGTGCATCGGGCATGCATCGGAGTGGGCATCGGGCATCGGGCATGGCGGATGTCCGCCATTAACCCCTCAGATGCTGTGATCAATACCGACATCTGCGGCATCTGCAGCATCGCGGTCACTTAATTGGATGATCATCCTGCATGGCAGCCGGAGGTCCCCTCACCTGCATCCGCTGTCTTCCGGGAGTCTTCTGTTCTGATCTACCTTCCCGCAGACCAGAGCAGAAGATCACCGATAACCCTGATCAGTGCTATGTCCTATACATAGCACTGAACAGGATTAGCAATCGAATGATTGGTTTAAATAGTCCCCTATGGGGACTGTTAAAGTGTAAAAAAAAATTTAAAAAAAAGTAAAAAAAATTTTAAAAACCCCACCCCCAATAAAAATGTAAATTGCCCCATTTTCCCTATTTCACCCCCAAAAAGTGTTAAAAAAATATTTTATATACATATTTGGTATCGCCGCATGCGTAAATATCTGAACTATTAAAATGAAATGTTAATGATACCATATGGTGAACGGCGTGAACGTAAAAATAAAAAGTCCAAAATAGCTGCTTTTTTAAAACATTTTATTCCACAAAAATTAATAAAAAATGTATTAAAAGTTTTATATTAGCAAATATGGTATCAATAAAAAGAACAGATCACAGCGCAAAAAATGAGCCCTCATACTGCCGCTTATACGGAAAAATGAAAAAGTTATAGGTCTTCAAAATAAGGGGATCTTAAACGTACTAATTTGGCTAAAAAGTTTGCGATTGTTTTTTAAGCGCAACAGTAATAGAAAAGTATGTTATCACAGGTATCATTTTAATCATATTGACCCAAAAAATAAAGAACACATGTCACTTTTACCATAAATTGTACGGCGTGAAAACGAAACCTTCCAAAATTAGCAAAATTGCGGTTTTCTTTTTAATTTCCCCACACAAATAGTATTTTTTTGGTTGCGCCATACATTTTATGGTAAATTGAGTGATGGCATTACAACCGACAACTGGTCATGCCAAAAACAAGCCCTCATACTAGTCTGTGGATGAAAATTTAAAAGAGTTATGATTTTTTGAAGGCGAGGAGGAAAAAATGAAAACGTAAAAATAAAATGTTCTGCGTCCTTAAGGCCCAAATGGGCTGCATCCTTAAGGGGTTAACCTGTTTGGGGAAGAAGGGCGTATGCATATGCCCTTGTGTCCTGGTACTTAAGGACGAATGGCGTATGCATATGCCCGTGGGAATTTCGGTCCCCGCCGCGCGCCGGGCTGGGACCGGACCGAGGTGACTGCTGATATCGATCAGCAGGAACCCTGTGCAAATGCCCAGGGGGGGTCATCAGACCCCTCCCATGTCGGCGATTGGTGCAAATCGCAAGTGAATTCACACTTGCGATTTGTGGCTATTCCGGGTCATACGGGTCAATGGTGACCCGGTGACCCGGAAAATAGGGTGGATCGTGGGATAGGAGTGAGGTGGCAGGGGTGCCACCTCTCCTATCCCTGCTATTGGGCATCTAGAAGTGACATCCAATAGCAGATTGGAGGCGGTGGGGGGGGGGTTAACTTTTGTTTTCCCCGTTCTGCACACCCACAATAGGGAAACCGACAGGGACCGGGCACCGAAGTCCACTTACCCTGCGGGCGAGGCTGCGGGCGACTATCGGTGTTGGAGTTCGGCTGACGGCATGTCGTGCGGCTGGATCCAACAGAAGCCGGTAAGTTGCCTAGCAACATCTAGAGGGCTGCAGTTTGAGACCACTATACAGTGGTCTCTACACTGTTGCCCTCCAGATGTTGCAAAACTACAACTCCCAGCATGCCCAGACAAGCTGTCATACTGGGATTTGTAGTTTTGCAACAGCTGGAGGGCTACAGTTTGGATATCACTGTGCAGTGAACTGTGGCCCTCTAGATCTTGCAAAACTACAACTCCCAGCATGCCCACATAGCAGTTTGCTGTCTTGGCATGTTGGGATTTGTAGTTTTGCAACATCTGGAGGTCCACAGTTTGGAGATCACTGTGCAGTGGTCTCTAAACTGTATCCCTCCAGATGTTGCAAAACTGCAAATCCCAGCATGCCCAAACAGCAAACAGCTGTCTCGGCATGTTTGGAGTTGTAGTTGCGTACCTCCAGCTGTTGCATAACTACATCTCCCAGCATGCACTTCGGCAATCAGTACATGCTGGGAGTAGTAGTTTTGCAATAGCTCGAGGGACTCTGGTTGGAAAATACTGAGTTAGGTAACAGAACCTAACAGAAGGTTTTTGAACCAGTGTGCCTCCAGCTGTTGCAAAGGTACAACTCCCAGCATGCACGGTATGTCAGTGCATTCTGGGAGTTGTAGTTTTGAAACAGCTGGAGGTTTGCCCAACCCCCCCCCCCATGTGAACATGTGAATGTACAGGGTACATTCACACGGGCAGGTTTACAGTAAGTTTCCTGCTTCAAGTATGAGCTGCGGCAAATGTTTTGCCGCAGCACAAACTCGTAGCGGTAAGCTCACTGTAAACCTCCGCCAGTGCGAATGTACCCTAAAAACACTACACTACACTACACTAACACTTACACTGTCCCCCCCCCCCAAAAATGAAAAACTTCTTGTAGAGCAGTGTTTCCAAAACGGAGCCTCCAGCTGTTGCAAAGCAACAACTCCCAGCATTTAGGAACAGCCACTGACTGTCTAGACATGCTGGGAGTTTAGCAACAGCTGGAGGCACCCTGTTTGGGAATCACTGGAGTAGAATACCCTATATCCACCCCTATGCAATCCCTAATTTCGTCCTCAAATTCGCACGGCGCTCTCTCACTTCGGTGGGGTGTTAAGGCTCACCGTACCCCTTGTTACATTCCTTGAGGGGTGTAGTTTCCATAATAGTTGCCATGTGTTTTTTTTTTTTTTTTTGCTGTCCTGGCACCATAGGGGCTTCCCAATTGTGACATGCCCCCCGAAAACTATTTCAGAAAAACTCACTCTCCAAAATCCCATTGTCGCTCCTTCCCTTCTGAGCCCACTGGACACCTTACATAAACATATGAGGTATTTCCTTAATCGAGAGAAATTGGGCTACAAATTTTGAGAGGATTTTTCTCCTTTTGCCCCTTGTAAAATTTCAAAAACTGGGTCTAAAAGAACATGTAAAAATTGAGTGTAAAAAATTAAGATTTTGAATTTTCTGCTTCACTTTGCTGCTATTCCTGTGAAACACCTAAAGGGTTAACACACTTACTGAATGTCATTTTGAATACTTTGAGGGATGCAATTTTTATAATGGGGTCATTTATGGGGTATTTCTAATATGAAGACCCTTTAAATCCACTTCAAACCTGAACTAGTCCATGAAAAATACAGATTTTTCAATTTTTTTGAAAATTTGGAAAATTGCTGCTGAACTTTGAAGCCCTCTGATGTCTTACAAAAGTAAAAACATGTTAACTTTATGATGCAAATATAAAGTAGACATATTGTATATGTGAATCAATATATAATTTAGTTGGAATGTCTATTTTCCTTACAAGCAGAGAGCTTCAAAGTTAGAAAAATACAAAATTTTCTAATTTTTCATCAAATTTTAGAATTTTTCCCCAAGAAATGATGCAAGTATCGACGAAAATGTACCACTACCATAAAGTAGAATATGTCAGGAAAAAACATGAGCCCTCATACAGACCCCCACGCAAAAAAGTTAAAAAGTTCTAGGGGTCAGAAGAGGACAATTTTAAATGTATGATTTTTCGTGCATGTTGTTATGATTTTTTCCAGAAGTACAACAAAATCAAACCAATATAAGTAGGGCATTAATTTAATCGTATGGACCTACAGAATAAAGAAAAAGTGTAATTTTTACCCAAAAATTTACTGCGTAGAAACAGAAGCCCCCAAAATTTACAAAATTGTGTTTTTTCTTCAATTTTGTCGCACAATGATTTTTTTTCCCGTTTGGCCGTAGATTTTTTGGTAAAATGACTGACATCATTACAAAGTAGAATTGGTGGCGCATAAAGAAAAACCCTAACATGTTTTTCTTAGATGCAAAACTGAAAGGGTTATGATTTTTAAAAGGTAAGGAGAAAAAAAAACAAAAGTGCAAAAACAGAAAAACGCTTGGTCCTTAAAGGGTTAATGATATATTTTAATAGTTTAGACATTTACACGCGCAGCGATACCACATATGTTTATATTTATTTTATTTACATAGTTTTTTATGGGCAAAGGAGGGTGCACGTCACTGCGATAATACTGCACGTCACTGCGATCATTGGCGTCTGCCATTAGCCATGTGTCCCGCCTACCGTTAGCCACCGGGACCGACCCGATATGATGCAGTGTTTATATTGTGTCTTGCCTTGCCGTGTATCTGATCCCTTGCTACTTTTATTGACCTTGCTTCTGTGCCGCCTGCCTTATGACCTCCTGCTATGTGACCTGACCTTGTTTCATTGTCGCGTGTCCTGACCTCCTGCCAGTCCTGACTACGTCTGTCCCTCATCTATCCTGTGCCTCGTTGTACCTCGGTTGCTTGTGGGGACGAGTCGTATCATGGGTAGCAACCTGGGTGCCGCCTGCCACAGCAAGTCCATCCCGCTTTGCGGTGGGCTCTAGTGAACACCAGCGGCACTTTAGACTTGACTCCCTGGTACGGCCCAATCCATCTTCCTCACAGGTCAGTGGATCCACCTACCTCAGCCGTTACAAGGAGGAAAAAACGAAAGTGCAAAAATGGAAAAACCCTTAGTCTTCAAGGGGTTAAGGAGTTAAGGAGACCAATGTGTGTAACAGCCCATATTGTGGAACCTATAATATTGAACTACCTTTAACTTAAAGTGTTACTATCAATATACAAAACTTGTGACATGTCGCGTGTTTTGATCAGTCTAAGCATCCCCTGATCGCTAGCTATAGCCCAATAAATTGTGTTGCAGTATCACGCTTTACTCCCCGATGGACTGAGTGCCCAGCTAGGGAATGAAGCACACCATTGTAGCGTGTTTACTTGGCTATATCTAGTGATTGGAGATGGCATCAGTCCTGACACCCTATACTGATCAAAAATTTGGACATGTCAAAAGTTTTGTATAATGATACTAATGCATTAAGGAAACGGTCATTTAGGTTGGTTGGAAACAACTGTGAGACTTGCAAACAATCTGCATGATTTGTTAAGTCTATGGGGGGGAGGTTTACTGGTGAAAATTTAATGCACGCAACAATGATAATGTGAACAGAAGCTATATATGGGAAGGGGGCATAAACTTAATACTACCCCCTCTATGTATTACTAGCTACAGTACCTGGACAATACTGCTCTGCTTGCTTAAAAACACAAAACATATAAATCTATAGGAACCCCTTGCAGCAGATAGTGGATTTGAATAAAAATATATATTTTATTAGAGCACATTAAAAACATATACAAACACAATCACATATATACTTATATATACTATATATGTGTGCGATTGTGATATATGTGATTGTTTTGTGTATGTTTTTAATGTAAGCTAATTAAATGTTTATATTTATTTTTATTCAGTGTCTGCTGCAAGTGGTTCCCATAGGTTTATGTGGCATAAATTAAAGTAAATGTAGTGGGTCGCAATGGCCCCACCCATTTTTAAAAGAGTCACACAGCATAAAGGGGCAAAAAAGCTGCATATTTGGCATAAAAAAATTGAAGAGAGAAAGTCAATAATAAACCTCCCCCTTATTCCTTTATCAAATAGAGCTACAAACACATTTTTATAATGCAGTATAACCGTAACTACTATTTCTACAGTGTTACATGGAATGTGTTATCAGGAAAGGTGGTTATTGTAAAACATAGGGGGGAGGATAATCAAAACCTGTGTAGAGGAAAAATGGTGCAGTTGCCCATAGCAACTAAGCAGATTGTTCTCTTAATTTTTCAGAGACTTTTTAAAAATGAAAGAAATAATCTGATATGTTGCTATGGGCAACTGCACCACTCTGTGTTTTTTTTTATTCTGCCATACAGTGGTCCCTCAAAACACGATGGTTATTGGTTACAAACGGACCATCGTTTGTTGAAACCAGCGTATGTTGAGGGATTCGTACCATGGATTATACTCGCTTATGACGTGATAACGGCGACACAACGAGGGGCATTACTCTCTCTAAACCCAAAAACTTCAGATCAGTATTTGCACCTCCGTGGATCTGGTTCATGTGGGCAATAAACCTAGGAGCCCCAGTGCCAGTCCGGATGGAAGGGATATGTTCCTGGAACTGGACCTGGAGCTGGCACCGGGGTACCTAGGTTTATTGGCCACATTAACCAAGTCCACGGAGGTGCATATACTGATCTGAAGTTTTTGGGCTTAGAGAAAGTAATGCCCCCTCGTTATGGAGGTGATTCCCAGACTAAACACCACTGGCAATATGGGTCTTAATGACCGCAATGAGTTCAGTTCTTTCTTATAGTAACTGGATGTGTCTCCATAATCCTGTCTGTGTTTTGCTCCCATTTGTGTATTAGTTATATATATGTTACTGCACATATCACATGATTGTTTCTATTGTCATGTGATTCCGACATGTATCAGGTTGCCTAGCAGTTGGGACGCATCATCCCTATGTAACAGGGAGGGATGCACGGAGCCACACAGAGGACGTGCGTCAGACGCACGAAACAGCTTGTTATGGCTAGCCCCGTCCTCCACCAGCACTCCCCTGCCTGCCACCCGTGACATGCTCTTCTGATGAGAATAAAGCATACCCCTGCATTTTGAGTGCCGTCTACTGCATCTTTCTTTGTCTTGCTGGTTTGTTGAAATGTTATTATTATCATAATATCATTTATTTATTTATTATTCTATTAGCTTACTGATATCAGAATGTGATATTATTTATTCAACCAATCAGCAGACACAAACATATACTGCCTCAGCTATTGATTGGCTGTAATTTTCACCCAAAAAATGCTATTTTAACACTTATAGGTGGCATACATTTATACTTACTGAGCAAATAGTTTATGAAACTTATGACTACTTTATTTTTACAGAATTATTTTTTTAAATTAACACTTTAAATGAATTAGAAGCCTAACAATTTTACTATTTAATAAAGTAGATCTTTTTATATGTGCTATGCAAGTTTTGGAAACTTAGAGGTGGTAGAACATAGGAAACCCCCCCCCCCCCCAAATGACCCCATTTTAAAAACTAGACCCCTCAAGGTATTCACTAGGGGGTATAGTGAGTATTTTAACACCATCAACTTTGGCAGGAAGAAAGTGGTCAGTCAGAAACTCAACATACTTTGCAGATGTCCTCTTTACACCTTCGGGGACCCTAAAGGTGCTGACCAGCTCTCTTCCCATGATTCTGGCCCAAAACATGACTCCACCACTGCCTTGCTGATGTTGCAGCCTTGTTGGAACAGGGTGGCTGTCCACCAACCATCCACTACTCCATCCATCTGGGCCATCCAGGGTTGCACGGCACTCATCAGTGAACAGGACTGTTTGAAAATTAGTCTTCATGTATTTTTCTACCCAATGCAGCCTGTTCTGCTTGTGAGCATTGGTTAGTGGTGGCGGAATAGAAGGTTTATGCACAGGAGGACTCTACACCTTGATGTCTGTGGGACTCCAGAGTCCCCAGCAGTTTCAAATATCTGTTTGCTGCTATGCAATGGTATTTTACCAGCTGCTCTCTGGATCCAATGCATGGATCTGGCTGAAATCTCCCTCAATGTGCCTTTATCTGCACAAACCCATCTGTGCTCTGAATCAGTCACAAATCTCTTAATAGTGCGATGATCATGCTTAAGTTTTCATGAAATATTTAATGTTTTCATTCCCCGTCGAAGGCATTGAACTATTTCACTCTTTTCGACAGCAGAGAGATCATTTTTCTTCCCCATATTGCTTGAAAATGGTGCTCTGCTTAGCCCCCTCCCATAGGCGTGATAGCCCCCTCCCATAGGTTTGCATTGAGGGGCGGAGCGTGACGTCACACGGGGGGGGGGGGGGGCGGAGGCATGACATCACACGCCGTCAGCCCTGTGGTCGCCGGTAATCAGACCCGGAGTACCCCTTTAAATTTGGCTCACCTGGCAATCTAATTATCACAGGTGTCCAAGATTGTTATCAGTGATCAAAAGAGCCCTGAGAAATGATGCCATCCATGAGTTAAACTGAAAAACAAAATATTTAATCTTTGTGACACTTAAGTAGAATTTGCATAATAATTTGGAACAGGGTGTATATGAATTATAGACCTCACTCCATGCCTGCCCCTTGGTCTTATCATGTGGTGCTGCAAGGAAGACAGAGAAAGCCTCCTACCTCTGTCAAACCACTTACAGCTCGCTGTCGCTTCTGAACGCAGCTGTAAAGGACGGAAGTTTACCTTGGTTTACTTCCAGCTGGATGTTACAACCAACACCCTGTCCCGATCTTGTGGGTATACTGGCCAGTCACCACCAGATCCATGGACACGCATACGCTTCCAGGTGCGGGAACATGCACTTCCAATGGATGTGTATTTACATCCATGGTCTTTAACACCAGTAAATGGAGTCTAGCAGTCCAATCCTTTCCCCTGATGTAATCGCGGGGTGATGATGGGTGCTGAGGAAGCCCAGAGCCTTACCTGTCATTTGGTGTCTTCCCTGGTACAGGAATTTCTGAAGGCTGTTTTAGGTCATGTTCCCACAGTGGAATACCCACCTTGAATTTGACAAAAAAAAAAAATTCAGCAAAAACATTCTGCTGCAGCAGAGTCCCATTAATTTCAATGGGATTCTGCTGCACTGAGCACATGGCAGAATTTCCATGGCAGAAACTTTGATTCCAACATTGGATCTTTGTGTCTGCAGAAAGAATAGATATGTGTCTATTCTTTCTACGTATTCCGTTTCTGAGCGGTCCTAGTGCCCACCACACCATTTAAATGTGAGGAATGTCTGCCTGTGTTTTTCCTATTGGACATTCCAAGTAACAGCCCTTAGCAATCGAGAGCGGATAACATACATTAATGTAATGCAATAGCATTACATTGATCTATCCAAGCCATCTACTCATGGCTTATGATAGGCCTCTAGGGGGAGCCAAAAATTTTTAAAAAAAGAAAAAAGTAAAAACAATTGTTTCAAAATATATTTAAAAACTCCCCTCCCACATAAAAATGGTGGATGCTTGATATGCAGAAAAAACTGGAAACACAAAAGGGAAGCGCAACAATGTGCCGTAAAAGTATTCAGATATAACGAAGAAAAAGAGGTGAAATAAACTTGCCCATCTTCTGGTGTTGTGCAGTGGGCACAACACCATATCGCGCTTGTATCCCGTTGCAAAGGGAATAGTGAGATCAGGGGGTGCAGCTCAAACCGTGGCGTCCTGGGATTCCTGGACGTCTGGAGAATGCAAGAGGTGAAGATCCCCAGGGCTCCGGTTCATGTGATAAAAAGGTGTGTTAGAGCGCTCACTGGGATCGTGGCAGTATAGAAGTAGCCGGACACGGTTAAGTTTAAGATATAATAACCGGATTTTATTAGGATAGATCACAGATAACGCGTTTCGAGGGGTGGGACCTCCTCTTCGTCAGATCAATCAATCAATGATCATTGATCTGACGAAGAGGGGGTCCCACCCCTCGAAACGCGTTATCTGTGATCTATCCTAATAAAATCCGGTTATTATATCTTAAACTTAACCGTGTCTGGCTACTTCTATACTGCCGCGATCCCAGTCAAGCTATTCTACAGGAGTGAGCGCTCTAACACACCTTTTTACCACGTGAACTGGAGCCCCGGGAATCTTCACCTCTTACATAAAAATTGTAATCATTGATTTAAAAAAAATTAGATAAACATTTGGATCGCTGCATGCATAATTGTCTGAACTATTAAATGACATCTGTACTGCATGAATTTTACATAGCCAAAAATGTGTTAAAAAAGAAAAAAGTTTAAAAAAAATTGTTTCAAAATATATTTCCCCTCCCACACAAAAATTTTAATCATTGATTTAAAAAAATTTAGATAAACATTTGGATCGCTGCAGGCATAATTGTCTGAACTATTAAATGACATCTGTACTGCATTAATTTTACATATTCCTTATTATTGCTGCAAAAATAAACAAACTAAGGCTGGCTTCACACCACGATTTGACCTTCCGATGCATAGATACGATTTCAGATGCTCAAATCACATGAAATTGTATCTGTGCAGGGACAGGTAGTGACAGATACGGAGCCATTAACTATTATTGGGCTGCGGACCCGATCATAGTTTGCTAGTGACAACGATCTGGTAATTTTCTCAGCATGTCAGATTTTTGATACAGACAGAAAATCGTGGTCTGCCACGATTTTCATTCCATGTCAAAAATCTGACATGGTGAGAAAATGACCAGATCGTAGTCACTAGCAGTAAAGATGTCCTTTAAATTATTACATTCCTGATCCTGCATGGTCAACAGTAGAGATGAGCGAATTTTAGAAAAATTGTATTCGGACAATTCGCCGAATTTTCCGAAAAAATTTGGTTCGGTGCAAATATATTTGCGGCAAATCTCTATAAAAAATGGCTATTTCTGGCCTACAGAGAGCCTCAATAGGGGTGTAGAACACTTTGCCTTGCAGTAACAAGCAGAGGGTGTGTGCTGGGTTAGTGAAATAATACTGTTATTCAGTATGACGTGCAGATTAGAGGCATCGGTATTAGAACCACTGTCGCAGAGTGGCACAATGACAGAGCCTGGTGGTGGCATCAGTATGAAGAGATCTTATAGTGGCTGAATGACACAGTGTGGAGGCGGCAGCATGAGGAGACCATTAGTGCCTGAATGACAGCGTGGAGGTGGTGGCAGCATGAGGAGACAATAGTGGCTGAATGACCCAGCCTGGAGATGGCAACAGCCTGACGAGAATATAGGGCCTCACAATTAAAAATATTAAAGATGTTTTTTAACATTTAAATTGAAGATTTCACATACATGAACCTAAAAAGTTTTATTTAATATGAGACAACATGACGGTACAGTGACAAAGCCTGGAGGTGGCGGAAGCATAAGAAGACCATATAGTGGATGAATGACACAGCCTGGAGTTGGCGGCAGCAGCAGGAGACAATATAGTGTTGAATGACACAGCCTGGAGGTGGCGGGAGCATGAGGAAACCATCTAGTGGCTGAATGACACAGCCTGGAGCATGAGGAGATCATATAGTGGCTGAATGACACAGCCTGGAGGTGGCAGAAGCATGAGAAGACCATATAGTGGCAGAATGAGCTCAGGCCTCTCGCTGCGACTCCTGCTGCCACTCGCCCCTAGTCTGCTGTGACCTCTGCCTGCGCCTGATGAAATTATGCCTCTGCCACTCCTCTGTGAACGTCCTGGCACTTCTCTACCTGACATACTTAGTGTGAGGGGAGGACAATACGATTCACTACGCTTAAAACAGTATTTGTCTACAAAACCAGCAGGTGTGTACTTTTGGCTGGCCTTTCACAGTACCTAGGCCCTTAAGACTTTAACAGGAACAAAATGGTACACCACGTAGATGTACATTCCTGGTATGGATTTATGAGGGGAGTACAACGTGCTCCAGTACGCTTAAAACAGTATTTGTCTACAAAACCAGCAGGTGTGTACTTTTGGCTGGCCTTTCAAAGTATCTAGGCCCTTAAGACTTTAACAGGAACAAAATGGTACACCACGTAGATGTACATTTGTGGTATGTACTTATGACGGGAGTACAATGTGCTCCAGTATGCTTAAAACAGTATTTGTCCAAAACACCAGCAGGTGTGTATTTTTGGCTGGCCTTTCACATTAACTAGGCCCTTGAGACTTTATCAGTAACAAAATGGTACACCCCTCAGATGTACACACAGGTTACACTTAATAGAGGACAATAACCTTTTAATTCTCTGCTCACCCAAACTGGCTATCTACTATTAGCTTTCAGTCTCTGTGTACTACATACAAAATTGCACTTTCTGTCTCAATCTAACTCCCTTCCCTATCACTGCTCTCTGTCTCTCTCTCTCTCTCTCTCTCTCTCTCTCTCTCTCTCTTTCTCTACAATAGAAGGCTGATGTGACTGGCTGCAAGATGGCTGCCGATTATATAGGGCTGTGACACCATAGGGGTGGCTGGCTGCTGATAGGCTGCATGCTGCATCTGATTCACGGTCATACCGCCTATCCGCCTTTCCGCCCTACCTTCCTGCCTTCCCAGAGTTTCTTGCCCCATGACCTCACATGTGGATCCGCGATTTTAGATGCCCTGGAGCCTGGACCGCACTAACTTGAGTTTAATGAAATGATTCATGCAATTGAATTGCAGCGATATTCGCATTCGTTGCTAATCAAATTTTTCCTAAAATTCGTAATGAATTTGGATTCTTCAGATTCGATTCGCTCATCCCTAGTCAACAGCGTAAATGCAAAGAAATTCCAAACACCAAAATTGTTGATTTTTGGACACATCAAATGCCAGCAAAAATGGATTAATAAGTGATCAAAAAGCCAGAACTACCATTCAAAACTACAGCTCATGGTGCAAAAAATAAACAGGGGTAAGAACAGAACAAAGCAAGGTTTTTATTTATTTTTTATTTTTTTTGTTTCTTTTTCAAAGTTTCCTATTTTAATTAACCATAAAACAAAACAAAAATAATCCAAGTTTAGAATCATTGAAATCCAACCTGACCAATAAAATTAAGTCTGCATGTCAGTTTTACCATATTGTGAACTTCAAAGAAATGATTGCCCCTCTAATTTGTGCAGTTCCATATTTATTTCAATTTTGACCACTGTTGAATTTTTTATGGCTTTGTAATACATTATATTGTTTTTTTTAGACAGTTTTTGGAAAACTGCCACTGCAGTTTTTGAGCCAAAGCCAGAAATGTATTCAAAAGGAATAGGATATATAAAGGAAGGACTTATACTTCTCCTCCCTTATGGATCCACTTCTGACTTTGGCTCGAAAACTGCAGTGGCTGTATTCCAAAAACTGCCAGAAAAAAAACCAAGTGAGGACAAAAATGTGAGACAAAAATCTAAATTCACTAGGTCATGAAGGGGATAAAGATGTACTAAAACTGCACACCTGGGGGCTATTTTTAGGCTCTGGCTATCAAAGAAAATCATTAGTGCACCGCAATGGCACTGTGGTTACCTTATGGGCTATCTTTATCTAATTCCTTAGAAGTCACAGCTTCTAAGAGTTAAACATCCAGCCATTGTAGGTGGGTGTCAGGTATGTAAGCGTTAATTTTTAACGTAAATTTGTTTTCCCTTAGTCCTAACAGCAGCACAAGTGGGGTGTTCTGCCCCTGTGAAGCTGGCAGGACGGTGGAATTTTTAATTCCGCCCAAGCAATTTAAATTAATTAGCCCCCCCATAAAAGGCCTCCTCCCCTAGGCCATCTCGCTTAATAACAAGTAACAAAAAAGTTTAGGGCGGGAAATTTGTGTGCTGCTGTTAGGACTAAGGGAAAACAAATTTACGTTAAAAATTAACGCTTCCCTTACGTCCTAACCAGCAGCACAAGTGGGGACTTAGCGAGTAACAACACAAATAGGGAGGGACTACGGCAGAGTGGCACTTAGGATTGACTGCCCAAAGGCCAACTCTTCCGATCGTTTGGCATTAACCCTGTAATGACTCAAAAAAGTATTGTGGGTGCTCCAAGAAGCAGCAGCACAAATCTGTTCCAGAGGAACAGACCTTTTCTCAGCAAAGGAAGTAGAGACTGCCCTAGTGGAATGGGCAGTGACAAAGGCAGGAGGAGTTAGCTCCTGGACTATGAAGGTCTCTCGGATTGCCTCCTTAATCCACCTACTCAGGGTAGGTTTAGAGGCTTTCAAGCCCTTGTTCTTTCCAGAAAAAGAGACAAGGAGGTGTTCCGACTTCCTGAATTCTCCAGTTCTTGAGATATAGACTCTGAGAGCTCTAGAGATGTCCAGAGTGTGGTCAACCGCTTCTTCAGGAGAGGATGGATTAGGCAGTAGAACTGGAAGAGAAATGACCTGGTTGGTATTGGAGAAAGTCGGAACCTTAGGAAGGAAGGTAGGTAAAAACCTCAACAGGACTCTGTCCTGTAGAAAAACAGTGTAAGGCTCGAAAGCCGAAAGGGCCTGAAGCTCACCCACTCTCTTGGCTGAGGTTATGGCCAATAAAAAAGTGACTTTAAGGGATAAATACCTAAAGTCTACTTCTTCCAGAGGTTCAAAGGGGGGAGCGCATAACCCCCTGAGAACAGTGGTTAAATCCCAACTGGGAATAGGTCTGAGAACTGTAGGTTTAAGTCTTTCAGCCCCTTTGAGGAATCTTCTAACCAGGGATTCTTGTGATAGAGACCTGCCTAGGAAGGCAGAGAGTGCTGCGACCTGAACCTTTAAGGTGGATGGGCTAAGACCCTTGTCAAGGCCATCCTGGAGAAAACGCAGTATTGCAGAAAGAGGAGGATCTGAGGTAACTACCTCTTTCGTTGCACACCATTGAAGGAAAATCTTCTTTATCCTGGAGTAAACCTTGTTTGTAGACTCTGCTCTCGAGTGTGCAATAGTTCTCAAGACCTCCGCAGGAAGCCCACTCCTTAGTAGGGTCCTGTCAATCTCCAGGCTGTCAGATTGAGTCTCCTCAGATCTAGGCAGGAGCCTGTGTTGTGAGACACAAGGTTCTGCACGTGGGGAAGCCTCCAATAACACCCCTGACTCATCCTCATGAGTTGGGTGAACCAAGACCTCTTCGGCCAGAATGGGATGATGGCAATCACTGAGGTCTGGTCTTGCCTGACTTTCATCAATACCCTGGGTATCATGGAAAGTGGAGGGAATATGTAGGCCAGCCTGAACCTCCATGCGATGGACAGAGCGTCTATCGCCACCGGATTGTCCTCCTTGTAAAGGGAACAAAACTTGCTCACTTTGGCATTCAGCCGGGTTGCCATGAGGTCTATTTCTGGTGTACCCCACTTCAGGGTTATCCTCCTGAAGATCTTCTCGTTGAGAGACCATTCTCCCTGGACTGCAAGCCCGCGACTTAGACGATCTGCCACTACGTTGAGATCCCCCTTGATGTGGACTGCAACAAGGTGGGATAGGTTGAGCTCTGCCCATGATAGAATAAGTCCGGTCTCCCTGAGGAGCACTTGGGACTTTGTGCCACCCTGTCTGTTGATATAAGCCACTACAGTGGTGTTGTCTGACCGGACTCTTATTGCTTTCCCTAAGATATGGGGAGCAAAGTGGAGGAGCGCAAGACGAACTGCTCTCAGTTCTCTCATGTTGGATGAGAGTAACCTTTCCTGAGGGGTCCAGGTACCCTGAACCGGATGGTCGTCCAGATGGGCTCCCCACCCTAGAAGGGAGGCGTCTGTGGTCAGAGTGATCCACAGAGGTTGAATCAAGGACTTCCCATCTGTCAGGTTCGTCCACCACCTGAGAGAGGCACGGACTTCGGACGACAGGGTGCACTTTTTGTCCAACCCACTGGGGTTGCGATTCCAGGCAGTCAAGACCTGATCTTGGAGAGGTCGGAGGTGCCACAGGGCCCAGGGGACTGCTTCTGCAGACGCTGACATGTGGCCCAACATCTTCATTAGAGTTCTGATGGGCACTCTGCGTGGTACCGACAAAAACTCTGCGGCTCTTATGACGCGCTCTCTCCTTTCTGGGGTGAGAGACAGCGTCATCCGAGAGGAGTCTAGGACAAACCCCAGAAACCTTCTTGAGGTAGATGGGATGATCTCGGATTTTTCCCAATTTATGAGCCACCCTAGGTGTTGAAGAAAATCCAGGGTCAGTTGAAGATGAGCTTGAAGAATGTCTAGAGTCGCGGCTTTTAAAAGCCAGTCGTCTAGATAAGGAACAATCTCTAGGCCTTTTAGTCTTAGAGCAGAGACAACTGGAGCCACCACCTTTGTGAAGGTGTGGGGAGCGGAGGTAATGCCGAACGGTAGAACAGCAAATTGGAAATGCCTTACCATACCTTTTATGGTGACGGCGATTCTTAAGAACTTCCTGTGGGCAGGAAATATAGGGACATGAAGGTATGCATCCTTCAAGTCTATAGTGACCATGAGATCTTGTGGGTTCAGGATACTGACCACCGAGCGAATGGTTTCCATTCTGAACCGCCTTTTCCTTATAAATCGGTTTAGGTAGCGCAGGTCTATTATCATGCGCCAGTCGCCATTTGGTTTGGGAACCAAAAATATCGGGGAGTAGACGCCAGATCCTCTTTGATCTGGGGGAACTTCTTCCAAAGCTTGCTTTCCCAAGTATTGGAGAACTGAGGTTTCTATGACAGCCTGTTTTGGCTGAGGAAGTAACTTTGTTAAGACAAACTTCCTTGGGGGAGGGGAGGTAAATTCTATCCTGTACCCCGACTGAATAACCTTCAGAACCCAGGGATCCTGGATTTCTTGCATCCAGGTTGTAAGGAATAAACTTAAACGTCCTCCTACTGGAGTAGGATGGGCAGATAGATTCTCTGCAACAAACACTTGAGGGGAAGGGAGAGGGAAAACGTTGGTGGATGTCAGTGGAGAGTCATAGCTCGGCCTTCCGGTCTTTACCGCGGCCGCGACCTCCACCACGTTTTTGAAAGGACTGACGTCTCTGGGATCTAGGAGGGCCCTGGGACTTCCCCCCTCTTGCTCTACCTTTACCCCGAAAGGCCTGAACAGGAAGGCACCTGCCTTTTTTGTCAGCATAACCTTCCATTATGCGATCCAGCTCAGAACCAAATAGCCAAGTAGGCTCGAAAGGCATCCCACACAAGTTAAACTTGGAGGTGTTGTCCGCTACCCAAGGGCGTAACCACAAGGGACGTCTGCTAGCAGAAGCGAGTGCCATGGACTTGGCAGCTAGCTTAAGGTGTTGCTGGGAGGCCTCGCAGAGGAAGTCTATACCAAGGAGGAGTGTCTTGAAGCTGTCCAAGATGTCTTCCCTAGGGACATTGTTGTCAATCTCAGTCTGTATGCGCTCCACACGCTCCTTCACGAAGTCAGACACTTCTCCCGAGGCAATAGCCACAGAGGCAGACGCTGATGCTGCTGAATATGTGCGTCTGAGAAGGGAATCCACCTTCCTATCAAGCGGGTCCTGGAGGTTGCTTCCATCATCCGCGGGAACCAAGACTCTCTTGGACAGTTTATTTACTGCCATATCAACCTTAGGAGGTGGCATCCAGGAATCAGATTCCGCGTCCGAGAGAGGGTACATCAATTTGAAGGTACGAGTGACAAGCGCAGGTTTATCTGGGTGCTTCCACTCAGCCTTCATCATCTTTTTGCGTGCATCATTCACCTTGAAAACCCAAGGTTCTCTAGAGGTGGATGCAGAGGCTTCCCCTTGGTCAACATCCTGGTCCCTTGACCGGATGGACCTAAGTAATCTCTGCGTCTTTTCCGCAGGGAAAAGAGGCGGACACATCTTCACCTCAACAGGCTGTTCAGACTGTACAGATGACCTCTGGTCCAATACATCGATCGACATAACGGATTCTTCCGCCACAGAAGGAGGAGTGGATTCAGTTCTAGCTCTTTTGGGAACAAGAGCACTCTTAATTTCAGATATGGAATTTCCCATAAACTCCTTCATCCAGATGAACATGTCCTGGACAGTAGGTTCAGCTGGATTAGGGGGTGGACGGCAACCGGGACACCTGTTATATTCGTAAGCGTCCGGAAGCGGAGTGCCGCAATTGGCACAAGCTAGATGGCGTTTTTTGGCGCTAGCCTTACGACCACCAGAGTGTGGGTCACTAGAGGAAGGAGTAGACATGACTCTGGAAAGAAAGAAAATAAGTTAGGGATAATAAACAAAATTATTATCGCCCTAACGCCAAATAGAGAGGGAGAGATACCTATAATGCAGATAGGAGCTCTAACCACTAATGCTAGGCTTGTAAATAGGACTAGCTATGATGGCAGCAGAGACTGAATGAAGGTCTCAGCTGTCTTTATATGGGAAAAAGGCCCGGAAGCCCCGCCCCCTTCAGAGAAGACCAGCCTGCAATAGGCTGAAACACCCGGAAGGGAATTTTAATAAAAATTATCCACTGAGCCCTTCCCTAACTAGGAAAGGGCTCACGCCTGACTTTTCACCTAAGTATAAAACTTAAAAGGCAGCGCAAAGCGCTGAAGAAAGTGAGGCCGGGACCGGAAGTCGTCAGATGACGTACTTCCGGTCCACGGCTCGCACAGTGTAATGGAGGCGAGCGTGCGCCGAGACACGTGGGACGCCAGGCGGGTAAGAAAAAAAACCGCAGCGGCATCCCTAATGCTATGAGGGATCACCGGATCCTTGTAGCAATAAAATAGTCAAAACAAATAGTTTTAAGATAAACCAGGCCGGAGGCCCAGATAATATAAAGAGAAAAAAACAGGGGGCAGTTGAAAAAGGTACTGCGCCCCAAAAATATCTCCCCAATACAGGGGAGACATCCAGGCAGGCTCCAAAGGAGCCTGCACCGTCCTGCTGTCCTTACACAGGACAGAAAAAAAGCGAGATGGCCTAGGGGAGGAGGCCTTTTATGGGGGGGCTAATTAATTTAAATTGCTTGGGCGGAATTAAAAATTCCACCGTCCTGCCAGCTTCACAGGGGCAGAACACCCCACTTGTGCTGCTGGTTAGGACGTAAGGGAATAGGTTGTTTTCTGCCTTTGTTTTCTTATAGTGTAACTAAGAGTGCAACACAATACCCATTTAAAATATAATTTTTATTATGATCCTCTAAAAAATACCAAAATAAGTAAATGAAGCTATCAAATAGACTGGTAGGTGTGTGTCAGGGTTATATTTATATTACATACGTTGTCACAAAAATGATTACGCAACAATAAACAGGCAATAGTCTATCAAACAAATTTCCCTATTATGGGTAGGCAGTATTTTACCTATAGTGATAAACTATTGAAATATATAAATGTCCAGCACATATATAAGTATGTCTGCATCAGGCATATGTACTTATAAGAATATCAAATACAGGCACCAAATAATTGTAAAGTAGATAGTAACTTACAGTTATCGCCGTTGGCAACAGGTAGAGATGGTAGCAGGTCAAGGGACAGTAGGCACATTCTGCTGGAATGATGTTATAGAAATAAGCCATACAATAATATAACTATCCCTGTAGTGCTGTACCTACACTCACCCTGCCTAACAACAGAGGATGAGCCCCCACTTGAAATGTCGACTGTCCACTAGGTGGCTCTGTATTACCCTATACAATGATAGGAAATGATACCCTAATGATGATGCATCACCACTCACAGACTAAGCATAAAAAACACCCACTGCAGATAATGTGCTCAAAAATTATAAATGTACCAACAAAAAATAAAAACTTTTTACTTCCTCTACGCGTTTCCCCCCATTTTCAATAATGTTGGGATTCCTCAGGAGAGACTCAAATGGATATAAAGCTATATGCTATTTTGGGAACCGATAGAGATGATCATCTGACAGAATATCCCCATAGCTTAGGTACACCTAGATGCCGTGCGTCCCTGACATTGGGAGCATAATGGTTATTTTTATACTAAAGTCCTAGATGGGGGAGGGATTACCGATTAACCACACACCTGTATGATCTTGTAGTCCACCATGTCCATATGCCGCCATTGTGGGCCTCATGTGGAACGCTGTATACACGCTGCCTAGAGTCCGGAAGTGCATACTGCGCATGCGTCCCTCTCATATTAAGTATGGGGCGCTTCACGCTATGCACAATTCATTACTGAAAGTCACATATGCGTATAGACGGCTGGAGTAATAGGTGAAAACATAGTGTGTGTGCATTAACTGAGTGAGCCGTACAGATAAAAATGCCGGAAGTAGTATATGCGCTCCACAGGTCCTGGAACGCATAGGAATTCCTACATACAGATAGCCATGCTGGAATTAATATATGTGTTCCATCAGTCCTGGAACACATATGAATCCTTATACTTAGGCTGATACATTCCTACCATATAGAGAAACAGCATTATATGCAAAGAATTATGGACATCGATACATTAATTAATAAATTATATTTCCGCATAAATATATTGATGAGCAGAATTTATCTATATTAGTCACCCATATGTATATAATGAGATGTAGTAGATAGCAGTACAGGATATGGATCAGGTGTCCAACCATTATACATACAGTAAGACATATGTACATAAGACAATTGGCATACAATACCTAGGTCCCATTGTAAATAAGGACACATATAAATATAGATGTAATAAATGCCCCCCAATTTCAGTCATGTACACATGCAAAAATTCTATGGGGATATGGAAAGCATAACATGCTATGGGTACACATTAGTATATTAAGGCACTCTATACACAATATCCGAATGCACATTTCTCTGACAGGTAGATACATTGCCCACAATCAATGGAAAAAATTGCGCACACAAAATTACAAATAGGAAAATATATCTCAGAATTAGTAGGCAGTTGTTGAAAACATGTAAGATGTTATACAAAGCGGGCAAAAACGTGTGAAAAAGAGCCTAAAAACCTTTATCCCCTTCCCCTAAAGACATTGTCGACATCTAGAGACAGATGTATGAAAAAATGCTAAAGCCCCATAATACTATTGTGGGTATTCACAAATAATTCATCACAAAAGGATGAATACATATATATCTTTGCTCCCACTATAAAGTTATTATATCCCGGACTTTTCACGGGATTCATCGGTTCTCAAAAGAAACCCTGGATATAACCCGTTTTCTTATATCAATGTATCTGCTATAAAGCAAACCTCTGCAACTCCTGTTCACTGCTCAGACAAAAGACTGAAAAAAGTATGCAGCAGGATTTATTTTATTTAGTAAAAAAATAAGGTGATATATTTCCTTTAATACTAATATATGCCTTTATAAATGTATTTAATGAGAAAGTTAGCATTTCATTTGTAACAAGACAGTAACAATTAGAGGATATTTATAGCTATCAGTCTTACCACATGTTATTGAATGTTAGACTCTTGGGAGAATTACTTCATCTTGCAGTAACTTGGTCAGGATGAAAAAGGCACTCAAGAATAAAAGAAAATGAATGGGTTAGTTTAAAGCTACAGCATATACGTGTAGATGAAAAGAACAGATGATTATCTGTCTTGATTCTGTAATTCATAATCATTTTCTATACTATAGCATTATTTTGTTATACAAAAGAAGGCAAATCCTGTCCTGACATTTTGTCTAGGCAGGGGAATTAATGTTTGTTACAGTCCTCCCTCAAATGACTTGTATGTAAAATGCTGATGTGTAATATTGTAATAATTTCAGTAGGGCTAAACTATTTGTGTTCTATCTGAGTACCAAAAATCGAACAAATGCAAAAAAAAAATTACATTGATGAACAGCAAGGATTAATAGTCAGCGTGCTGATCCCAAAATCGAAAAAATGTAAAACTCAATATTATATTATTTATTTCTAAATAAACCCACATAAACATATTATTTTATGTTACCCTATTATCATTACATTGCTTTTTTCTACCAACTAAATTTGACAACCCGTCATGAAAGGGCAGGGATATGACGTCACAAGCTCCTGGCGCCGGCTCCAGCGTTCGGAACTGTTTCAAACGATGAGCAGTGGGTACCCCTTTAAAGGAATTATCCAGGATTAGAAAAACAGAGCTAAATTTTTCAAATGTGGTATAACAACTTGGCTTCATTCACTTCAATGGAAGTAAGCTGCAAGATCACACACAACCTGAGGACAGATGTGGTGCTGTTTTGGGGAAAAAATAATTTCTGTTTTATTTCCTGTGCCCTTTTGCAACCTTTTTTCATTGCTCTACAGCAGCAAAAATTCAAAAAGGAAACAATTCTGCATAGAGTTGTTTATATGGAAATGTTTCCAGTCTGACCACAGTGCTCTCTGCTGATACTCTTTTTTATTATAAAAGTACAAAACACAAAACAAGTTCATTTCACTGTAACAAAATTAACAAAACTGAATGAACATAACAACAAACTATTCATCTCAAAATAACAACTTAAACCGGCCAGCCCAGATTAACCAAAAATAAATAAATAAATCATTACCTACTATAGTCCAACACACACACACACACATACCTAATGAACATAAATAAAGCTTTCCTCGCTGGGATCAAAAACTAAAAATATCCAAACTAGGAAACATAACCACACTGCCCCCCCCCCCCCTAATAACAAGACAAAAAAAAAAATGGCTAGCTGCCGTAACAAAAATAATCCAACTTGGATAACAAAATATATATTATTTTTTTATACATCTATATTTTTTTTCCTTTTTTTATATACTATATATATATATATATATATATATATATATATATATATATATATATATATACATACATACACATATCCACATACATACACATACACACATACATACATATATACATACACACATTTTTTTTTTTTTAACTTCCCCTACCCTCCAACCCCCCCCCCAGCCCCCCCCCCCCCCCCACCCAAACACACATACATATACCCACAAACTAAAACTAATCCACACTGGGACATAAACATAAACACAGACATAAATATAGTGTACTCTTAACACAATGCTATAATAACTGAAAACTGGTCCGACTGCCTTTCTCACAAAATAATTATGACATTATATAAAAAAAAAAAAAAAAAAATAAATAAATAAAAATTATACATAAAATCATACAGAATATACATAACAAACAACTTAATAACACAGAAAAAAAAAACTAACCTATACTAAACTATCCCATCACCCACCACTCCCTCTGGACATGAGTCAGAGTCCATAGGTCACAGTTTTTGTCCACAACTGACCCATACCGGACCCCCAAAATAGTACCCACTGCAACAGTCCAGTCCTGGGTACACACCACCACCACCCCCCAAAAAACCCCCACCCAACCTAAAATACACTCCTACCCACCTAATGTAAACAGACCAATATATACAAAACAATATATACATATTCTACAACAAAGCAATATTAACAATACAATACACAAAAACCACAAGGCCCAAGTTTGGTTGCCTGCAAGCCCTTTACAATCCATCCATAGAAAACAAAACAAAAGGCTAAGGTGACATGCATAGCCCCCCACCAGGAAGAAGGATGGCAATCCTGATAAAATTAAATTGAAATTCCTCTCCCTTTCAACCTCTAACCCTATCACTATCCCTTCATGAAACTGACCCTATACTCACCCTAAGATATATACACTATCCCTGGCCAAAATAAGGTACTTCACCTTAAGGGCCTAGTACCTAGGGCACATCAAAAGAAAAACCTCTCCATAGGAGAGAAGCCCTACTGGTACCAAGACTGCCATACTCCAAAGACCTAATCTTCCCAAGGTCACCGGTGATATTCCTACAGACCTCCACCTCAGAGAGGATTTTCTGTTGGGTTGACACTAAACACTGTGCGTTCCACGTGTAGTACCTAACCACTAAACTAACTAAGAATAAAGTGCCCTGGTCTCGGCCACCCAGGGACCTGAATGCCCCATAAGCCCACTCCGGATAGGTAAGGCCGGCAAGTTGACTCCAGCCGATGGAAGCGCCCACCCGGTTGTAAACCCCTATATTAAAGGGACAATGAAGCAGGAAGTGGTCCATGCTTTCCAGCGTATCCCCGCACTCTTCTCGGGGACATTCCCGGTCATCAGAGTTCCTACACTTCAGGTTGTCCCTTACATATAGCTTCCCCTGAAAGCAGCGCCAGGCCAAGTCCCAAAACTTCTGGGGGATCCTTTTCATGTTCAAAAGATACAACCCCACCCTCAGATCCCAACCTGGGCAGTCCCTGAGCGCCAGAGGCTTCTGGAAGTGGGTCAACAGAACCCGTTTGTCAAGGAACTGCCTTGACTGGGTCCTGATCTCCCACACTCCCAGACCCCACCGACGTATCGCCTTCAGAGTCGGGGTAGCGTAAGCCGGAAGATATCCATGGGGCGTACGGAGGTCCTTCACTCGCCCTCCTCTCTCCCATTCCTGGAAGAAAGGCCGAAACCATTCCCTGCAGGAGAGTGCCCACGGAGAAGCCCTCTCTGACCAGAGGTTTGCGATGTTGGCTTTCAAGAAGATGTTCGTAAAGAACACCACAGGGTTTACCATAGATAAACCCCCTAGTCTCCTCGTGCGGTACGTAACCTCCCTCTTGACTAGGTTCATCCTGTTCCCCCATAACAGTTGGAAAAACAGGCTGTAGATCCTAGTGTAGTAAGCCTCTGGCAAGATACATACGCTGCCCAGATAGATAAACAAGGGGAGCAGGTACGATTTGATCAGGTGTACCCTTTCCCTGAGGGTCATTGACCAACCCTTCCACTGGTCCACCTTCTGAGCGGCATCCTGGAGCTTACCATCCCAGTTTTTGGTGGGATAATCATCCTGGCCGAATGTGATGCCTAAGACTTTTGCTGATTCTTGGGGCCCTGAGAGGGTGTCCGGGAGATCAAACGTGGGATCCCCCCCTCCCAGCCAGAGACTCTCACACTTATCCCGGTTGATCTTAGACCCGGATGCCTCCGAGTAGCAGTCCACCTCCGACATCACCACATCGACCTCCTCTCTCGAGGAGATGAAAATAGTGACATCGTCAGCGTACGCCACCACTCTCTGGGTGACAGCCGGCTCCGCCAGACTCATCCCGACTCCCGCCAACGGCCCACAATCTACCCTCCGGACGAAGGGATCGATTGCGAACACGTATAAAAGCGGGCTCAAAGGACAACCCTGACGGACTCCGGATCCCACCTCAAAAGAGCGGCCAGACCACCCGTTCACCAGCGGGAAACTCTCTGCCCCTGCATACAAGATCTTAAGCCAATTAACAAAAGTAGTTGGTAAGCCATATCTCAGGAGGACGGACCAGAGGTACTCGTGGTTCACCCGATCAAATGCTTTGGCCTGATCCAAGGACAGCAAGTACCCCTTCCAAAGACCTGCACTACTCCGCTCCACTGCCTCCCTGACACTAAGGACAGCACTTAAGGTGCTTCGGCCTGGAACAGAGCAGTGCTGGGCCCCCGAAAGGAGCCGGGGTGCAAACTTCACCAGCCGATTAAACACTATCTTAGCCAGAAGCTTCCTGTCCGCATTGAGAAGAGCTATGGGCCTCCAATTCTCAATACGGCTAGGATCTTTACCCTTTGACAGAAGAATCAGGGCTGACCTCCTCATTGACTTTGGCAGAGTGCCCGAGGAGAAACACTCATTGAATACCTCAGTCAAGAGGGGAGCTAAAGACTCCTTAAAGGTCCTGTACCACTCGGATGTTAAGCCATCCGGACCTGGCGACTTCTTAGGGGCGAGCCCCTCGATCGCCAGTCTCACTTCCTCTTCCCTGATTTCTTCTGCCAAAACATCAAGAGAAGGGTCTACCCCTGGCTCAGGAATGGTTTCAGCCAGGAAAGCCGACATCCTGTCTCGATTTAGATCCTTCCTCCCCAAGAGGTGCGAGTAGAAGGATCTGACGACCTCCAAGATCCCTGATCTGGACCGATTCAGAGATCCTGTACTATCAATCAGTCCTGAAATGACTTTACTACTCACTGACATCTTACAGTTTCTGTAAGGGTCGGGCGAGCGGTACTTCCCGAAATCCCTCTCAAAAACCAAAGATGCGTGCCTATCGTACTGACACCTCATCAGCAAGGATTTCACTCTGGAGATATCCTCCCGGCTACCTCCAGTCGAGACAAGGAGCTCGAGTTTCCTCCTCAGACCCTGATACAGGCGGTACCTGTTCAGGGACCTGAGGCTCGAGAGCTGGCGGAAGAACCCCGCAACCTGCTTCTTGAATATCTCCCACCACTCTGACTTACTACTACAAAGGCCCAGTAAAGGTACCTGACTCTGAAGAAAATCCTCAAAGGACTGTCTTATCTCCGCTTCCTCCAGGAGGGACGAATTCAGCTTCCAATAACCTTTTCCCATCCGGGGGGTCTCTGAAACATTCAGGGAAAACAAAATCATACAGTGATCGGAGAACTCCACCTCAACCACGGACACTGCGGAAGAAACGGCTTCCTCCTTTAAATAAAACCTATCTATCCTAGACCTGCGACTACCTTGATGATAGGTGAAACCCGCGTGGCCCGAGGGGCTCCGGATGTGGGCGTCCTCTAAGCGAGCTTCTCTAGATATGCTAATCAGTGCCACACTATCACAAGTCAGCGGACTATTGGAGCCTCTCCTATCTTGGGACCTCGTGACATTATTGAAGTCCCCTCCAAAGATCACTTGCCGACTTGTAAAAAGAAAGGGCTTAATCCTCATAAAGAGATCTTTACGGCCCCGCTTAGTTTGCGGGGCGTAGATGTTAATGAGCCGAAGCTCTTGTCCCTTCATGAAGACATCTAAGATCAGGCACCTCCCCATTTCTAATTCAATAACCCGTCGGCATTCAACAGGAGCGGTAAAAAGGACCTCCACCCCACAATACGGCTCAGCCGCAAGAGACCAGTGGGAGGGACCGCGCCTCCACTCTCTTCTGGCTTTTACCAGAGAGGCTAGATCTGACAACCTGGTCTCTTGTAAAAAGAAAATATCGGCTTCAACACGGCTGAAAAAATCAAAGGCTGCGAATTTAGCCGTATCTGACTTTATGCTGGCACAGTTAATAGATGCCAGCGTCAATGGGGTGAGTGCCGCCATACAGGGTGATTAAATTAGACGGCCACACCCTTTACTTTTTCTTTCCCTTCTTTTTAGCCCCCTCATCCCCCGAAGAAGATGAGAGGGCCGGACCACTCTTAGTTCTTTTTTTTGATTCAGTTTGGTCCATTTGATCCCCGTCTACGTCTGGCCCTGGTCTAGCCCTGCCCTCCAAGGAAGGAGCCTTAATAGGACAGGGCCCAGTTCCCCCCAGAGGCTCCTTCTCCCTAGGCACCCCGCCCTCACCTTCCCCCTCCAAGGAGGGGGAGGAGATGGTATCGAGGACGAGGTACCGGTTTGACAGGTCAATCAGAGGGGGGGCAATCAGGCTTCCGTTTTGGACCTGGCCCGTAGTACAGGGAACAGAGGGCTCTGACCTCTTCTTTCTCCCTTTCCTTTTGCCCTTGTCTTTCTTTTTAGGCCTCTCTCCACTCTCCTCATCCACACTTTCATAGTGGGAGGAATCGGAAGTGCCGGCCATATTGCCCTCCTTTTTGCGCAGTCTCCTGACCTCCTCATCCAGCACGTCCTCCTCCAGGGCTTCAGTGGTTACAGGGCCAGCTTCAGGAGCAGGGGCCGGAGCTACCCCCGCCACCTGGGCACTCTCCAGCTCCCTACTCCTCCTCCGATTTTCCTCCCGCCTTAGTTTGGCGGGGCCCTTTTTCCTCCTCACTAGCCCTGTTGCGCCCCCATCCCTGCCCGTGCCCTCCCCAGCTGAGGCAACTTCACAGCTCTCCTCAGCCGGAGCGGCCGCTGCACGGGCGAAGGCGCTAGGACAATGGCTGAAAGGGTGTCCGAGGACACCACACAGGTGGCACCGGATCTGCCTACAGGATGCGGCCAGATGACCCACCCCACCACACAAAGCGCAGACCTGCACAGTACAGGCTGCGCTAAAGTGGGTGGGGCTGCCACACCTGTGACAGACCTTAGGCTGCCCCTGGTAGAAGACCTGGATCCTATCACGTCCAAGGAAGGCGGCTGACGGAATGTGGGCAACTGTACTCCCTGAACGCTTGAGTTTGACGGAAAACGTCCAAGCCCCGGACCAGATCCCGTGCTCATCTAAGTTTTTCTTGGGCATGTCCGTCACATCCCCATACCGACCAAGCCAGGTCATGATGTCATAACAAGAAAGCGGGTCAAAACGGTCACTTTCTTGACAGAGTTCTGACGGGAAATCGCCTTTACGGCGAAATCCCGCCAGCCGGGCTCGTTCTTCGCCACTTCGTAGTTCGACCAGAAGAGTTCAAGACCCTCTGGCCGAACGAAACTGACGTCAAACTCAGATGAACCATAGGGGTGAATCAGGGCAAAGATGTCATTCGCCCTGAATTCCATCTGAAGGAGGAGCTCAACCACTTTTGCGCGAGGTGGGCACGCATCCTCGCCCCTCCAAATCAGACGGACCACATTCCTACGGTTATTGTCCTGCCCGGGTGTCGGGAGCGACCAGACCACCTCCCCATTTCTCTCTCGAAAAGCCCCCAAACCATGCCTCTCTATCCAGAAAGACAGGTCGACCTCACCCCTTCCCTCTACCTGGATCGACCTGTCACCCCTGCGTAGAGCCTCCAGGAGGCGCTGTTGCAAATGGCCCCCAGGGCCGGACGTAGACGGGGACCCCCCTGAACCCCCGGCAGCGACATTAGCATAGCTCCTGGGAGCAGTCACTGCCGGGGGGGCAGCCGGACCAGACCCAGAGCCAGAACCACTTACAACACCATTCACACCACAACTCTCAACCTCTTTATTTCCAGCCATACTATTACCACTCCCATCAACATTCACTCCACTGACACTCCCACATACACTCCTCTCACCCACAACACTACTACACCCATCAATATCACATCCTACATTCTTGTCCTGACTAACAAATTCTGGGCTGGCTGGGACTTGTAGTATGGCTGGCTTTAGTAAAGCCCTTTGTGCTGGCTTAGCCGCTGCTGGGGTCGACGCCGATGGCTTCTCCTTCATGGCTGCTATCACATCCTGATTCTGGGACTGCCCCACCGGGCGCACCCCAGCTCCTCCCACAGCGCCAGCACCTGCTTCACCCGACTTCACAGGCTCTGTGGATAATCCCGGCGCCCGGACACTCCCCCCCCCTCACAGGGGAGTGCCTTGCAGTGCCGGTAATGCCCACAGTACTCGGGGAACCGCCCCCCGAGCACCCAGGGGCATAACTCGCGCTGCCCACCATGAGCCCATCCTGCCCCTCCCTACCGGCAGGATGGGTGGGCTTCACATCTATTGCGTCTGCAGCTTTTACTGACGCCATGCTGTATCCCCCATGCTGGCTCCGTTCCACCACAGAAACGGAGTCTGGCAGTTTAGAGGACCCAGCAGCCTAAACCAGCTTTGCAGCTGGCCCAGACTGCTGGAAAGGACGGAACACATAATGCACAGTTTCCTGGGTCTTCTGTTTTTTTGCCTTTCTTTTTACTAATGTGTCATCACACTGGTCATCACCAAATGTAAAATTCTGGAGGTGGGCTGGGGACTCCTGCATCACTATAGCCCTCAGCAATCCCCCAGCCTCACTCTCCACATCATCATCCTCACTATCGCTTAGCGGTAGTGCCACCTGAGCCGGCTCTATGTAGCTGTCCTGAGTCTTAGTGGTCTGGGTGTCACAGGGAGTAGGGTCAGGCAATACATCATCCTCCACAACCTGTACACTTTCCTCCAACTTCTTCTCCTCCACCTCCTCCTCCTTTACACCAACACCACCATCCTCTCTTTCTTCACCGCCACTACTCTCCCCATCATCCACCTCCACCTTACCTGGGGATTTCATGGCGGCAAACCGATCCCGGTTCTCCATCTTCTCCCTGAAGAGACCGCTTCCCTCCAGGATCTCTGCTCTCCTCTCCTCCATCTTTGCAATGTCTTTCTTCAGGGCTGCAATCCTCTTTTTCAGTTCCAGTTTATTCTTTTTGGACCCAGAGCATGCCAGATTCTGGGCTCCACGCAGGTCCTCTCTCATCAACCTAAGCTCCCTACCGCAGCGGTCGTATTCCGCAAACCGTGCGGTCATGCGGGAGCAGTAGGTCTCGCTGGACTCTTCGGGTCCTCTCTCAGCCCACAACTCAATACTTTGCCTCCTCGCCTTCCTTCCACTGGATCTCTGGCTGGCACCCATTGCCGGAGGAGCCGAGCCTGCATTGCTGCAGACTCTGCCAGATCTTCTTCCTCCGGCCGGAAAAATGGCTGTCGCTGTTTTCTCTTTACCCCCCGCCAGCCTGGAAGAACGGGGAGTGGAGGCCAGGGGCTCCATGCAGGGAAAACTCTCCCAAGGAGCCTGCCACACCCCTGGGAAAGGTTGGTGAATCACCTGCTCTGCCTCTGGAACTCTGGAGAAACACAAAAAGGGACACACCCAAAGCTGCTTCACACACAACTGCTCCTGGCTACTGTGTTCCACAGGAAGCGCTCTCTGCTGACACCTCTGTCCATGTCAGGAACTGTCCAGAGGACAAGCAAATCTCAATAGCAAACCTCTCTTGCTCCGGACAGTTCCTGATACGAACAGATGTGTCAGCAGAGAGCACTGGGGTCAGACTTAAAAGAACTCCAGAAAGAAATACAACCTACTCTGGAGCATACAGCAGCTGATAAGTGCTGGAAAGATTAACAGAAATAATTCAAATAAGAAGGTATACACAGGTATTTAAAGGGGTACTCTGGTGGAAAACATAGTTTTTGCAATCAACTGGTGCCAGAAAGTTAAAGAGATTTGTAAAGTACCGCTATTTAAAAATCTTTAATCCTTCCAGTACTTATCAGCTACTGTATGCTCCACAGAAAGTTATTTTCTTTTTTAATTTCTTTTCTGTCGGACCACAGTGCTCTCTGCTTACACATATGTCTATGACAGGAACTGTCCAGAGCAGAAGAGGCTTGCTATGGGGATTTTCTCCTTCTCTTGATATTTCCTGACATGGACAGAGTTGTCAGCAGAGAGCACTTCTTTTCTGTCTGACCACCAGACAGAAAAGATTTTCAAAAAGAAAATAACTTCCTCTGGTGCATACAGCAGCGGATAAGTACAGAAAGGATTACGATTTTTTTTAAATAGAAGTCATTTACAAATCTGTTTTACTTTCTGGCACCAGTTGATTTAAAAAAAAAATTCCACAGAAGTACCCCCTTAAGAAGACATATCTAACAACATATTAGTTCTGTAAACACTCAACATAATTCACCAGTTTCAAGGCATATGTATTTTCATCACAGCGAGGATACCCTTTCTTTAAAATTACGGGGAATACAGAATTGTCACCTGGGTCCACATAAGGGCACCCTAATAACATGTTACTGATAGTGGAGGTCAAATTGATTTTGCATTTGTACAAAAGAAGCCCTAGATATGGGCTTTACTTTTAGTGCTTTCTTTAATTAAAGAGATAAACAATGATAATATTGTCATGTACCTGGATGCGGATGTCACGGAGCAGGCAGTGGATCCTCTACCTGTGTGGAAGATAGTTACATAGTTACATAGTTACATTGTTAGTACGGTTGAAAAAAGACATACGTCCATCAAGATCAACCAGGGAATTGAAGGGTAGGGGTGTGGCGCGATATTGGGGAAGGGATGGGATTTTATATTTTTTCATAAGCATTAATGTTACCGTATTTATCGGGGTATACCACGCACCGGCCTATAACACGCACCCTCATTTTACCAAGGATATTTGGGTAAAAAAAGTTTTTTCACAAATATCCATGGTAAAATGAGGGTGCGTGTGTGTGCGCGTGTATACCCCAATACACCCCCAGGAAAGGCAGGGGGAGAGAGGCCGTCGCTGCCCGCTTCTCTCCCCCTGCCTTTCCTGGGGTCTAGAGCCCTGCTGCCGGCCCTTCTCTCCCCCTGGCTATCGGCGCCACTGCCCGTTCTGTCCCCCTGACTATCGGTGCCGGCGCCCCATTGCCGGCGCCGATAGCCAGGGGGAGAGAAGCGGCGCCGACAGCCAAGGGGAGAAAAGGGGCAGCGGCACCCATTGCCGGCCCCGCTGCCCCGTTGCCTCCCCCCATCCCCGGTGGCATAATTACCTGGGTCGGGTCCGCGCTGCTGCAGGCCTCCAGCGCGCGTCCCCTGCGTCGTTGCTATGCGCCGTGCAGCGCATAGCAACGACGCCGGGGACGCACACCGGAGGCCTGCAGCAGCGCGGACCCAACCCAGGTAATTATGCCACCGGGGATGGCCGGCACCGATAGTCAGGGGGACAGAACGGGCAGCGGCGCCGATAGCCAGGGGGAGAGAAGGGCCGGCAGCAGGGCTCTAGACCCCAGGAAAGGCAGGAGGAGAGAAGCGGGCAGCGACGGCCTCTCTGCCCCTGCCTTTCCTGCGGGTATATCGGCGTATAACACGCACATAGACTTTAGGCTAAAAAATTTTGCCTAAAAAGTGCGTGTTATACGCCGATAAATACGGTATTTTGTTCCAGGAATGTATCTAATCCTGTTTTAAAGCTGTTAATTTTTCCTGCTGTTACCAGTTCCTGAGGTAGACTGTTCCATAAGTTCACAGTTCTCATGGTAAAGAAGGCGTGTCGCCCCTTGAGACTAAATTTTTTCTTCTCCAGACGGAGGGAGTGCCCCCTCGTCCTTGGGGGGGGGGGGGGGGTTTAACCTGGAACAGTTTTTCTCCATATTTTTTGTATGGGCCATTAATATACTTATATACATTTATCATATCCCCCCTTAGACGTCTCTTCTCAAGACTAAACAATTGTAACTCCTTTAATCGCTCCACATAGCTAAAATGTTCCATGCCCCATATTAGTTTAGTCGCGCGTCTCTGCACCCTCTCCAGCTCCACAGTGTCCCTTTTATGGACTGGTGCCCAAAACTGAACAGCATATTCCAGGTAAGGCCACACCAATGCTTTATAAAGGGGGAGTATTATGTCCCTGTCCCTCGAGTCCATGCCTCTTTTTATACATGACAATATCCTGCCGGCCTTGGAAGCAGAAGCCTGACATTACATGCTATTCTGTAGTCTATGATCTACAAGTACACCCAGATCCTTCTCTACCAGTGACTCTGCCAGTTTAATCCCCCCTAAGACATACAACGCATGCAGGTTATTAGTACCCAGATGCATAACTTTACATTTATCCACATTGAACCTCATTTGCCAAGTGGATGCCCAGACACTTAGTCTACCCCAGTCATCTTGTAACCTATACACATCCTCTATAGACTGTACCGTGCTACAAAGCTTGGTGTCATCTGCAAAGATAGAAACAAGATGACTCGGACCGTATCGGGGAGTGGAGTCTAAGGTGCCGCTGGTCTTCACCAGAGCCCGCCGCAAGGCAGGATGGATTTGCAGGCGGCACCCAGGTCGCTACCCCCGATACGGCTCTACCACACAGGTACTGGGCAGGGTGAGGTACAGGAGGATGAGACAGAGGCGTAGTCAACGTAGCTGAAGGTCAAGGCAGGCGGAAAAGGTTTGTAGTAAAAAATGTAGCAGGAAAGGTCTGGGTACACAGGCATGGCAAACAGGCAATAGGGTACGCTTTCTCTTAGGCAATGAGCATTGAAGATCCGGCAGGGATGTGTGGGAGGTGCAGGGATTTATAATATAGTGTTCAGGTGTACTACCAATTATGGGCGCACTGGCCCTTTAAATTTCAAAGCACCAGCGCGCGCACACCCTAAGGGACGGGGGTGCACACACCGAGGCTGAGACGGAGCAGCAGGAGTGGATGTGGGTAAGTGACGGGCTGGGATTCGCATGCGGGCGCAACACAGGGCTACTGCGCTCACGGCCGGTGAGCAGGGACACGGGGCTCCTGCGCTCATGGCCGGTGAGCGGGGGCACGGGGCTACTGCGCTCACGGCCGGTGCTAACCAGCGGAGCGCAGTATGTAATAAATATCAATCAATTATGGTTTGCAAGATACACTCAATATGCAGTTAAATATATTTGTCAAACAGTTTTTGTATGGTCAGGATTATGGTTGCAGGGGCATTTTTGTTCAACCCTAAGAAATGTCAGATTTTGATATGTGTCTGACTGTGCCCATTGAAGCAGATTAGGCATGTACAGCGCTTGTATCATAATAATTTGTATACTTTTTATGGTAAAAACACTGGGGCAAATTTAGGAAAGTCAGTGCCTGTTGCAATTCAGCAAGAGTTTGCAAATTTTGTGCAAACCCTACACTAGCCAAGTGACTGGGTCTTGCCACAGAGGGTTCATTGTTTTGTGTGAATGGGGTGTGGCTACCCCAAATTTACTAAAATGTATGTCTGCTAGCAGGCATAAATTAAAGATGAAATCTATGCCAGTTCTGACTAGTTTCCCCTATTGCCTACTAGACATCTGTGTCATGAAAACTACAATGCATATCGGATGCATTGTCTGATTTATATATTTTTAATGGAGCTCATTAAATAACTGCAATGTTCTGTTTTTCTACAGGAGCTTGCATCGCTATAGTGAAGTTCATTTGTATAATACTATGCACTTAGAAATCAATGGATGGCTTGTGTTTAATATAGTCAATTATGAGGATGCATTCACCATCTCCGTTTGTGAGAAGTAATGGGATCTATTATGGCATAATACCAAGATACCCAATTACTAATTTACATCATCATGCCAGTCACCCTATGCATATTCTAATACATTACTGTAACCTATTGTGAGTTTCATTAATTTACTGTATAATATTGTTGTTAGAAAAATATAGTAATGGTACACATTTTCAATAGACATACAATAAATAAAGATAAATGGGTTAAATTGATTACAATTTAATTTAGATTAGTTGCCATATTATTCATCTTCCAGGCAGTACACTAGTTAAAGGGGTTTCCTAGGCAAAACAAAAACCTGCTCCATGGCTAGGAGAGTAAAAATATTGAACATGTTTTATTCAACTGTTTCACTACCCCGTAGCTGCCATGTCAACTTCTTTTGGGTTCCTGTCATTTACCAACCCAAAGGAGCTGGCCTGCTCAGCCAGTTACTGATTAAAGTGTATCTGTCATCAAACCATATCTTCTAAACTAACTCAGTTTATATTCCCTAACTGCTCATAACACCCCTTCAGCCCCTAAAAAAAATGTTGGATCTTTAAAAAACTCTGTATTATACCTTTCCCTTCCTCACATTGTGTGAGCTCCTGGCAGGAGAAAGTGGGCAAGGGCATTCCCAAGCAGGTGCGACATAACTGAAGCCTTCAAGAGCTCTCCCTCACCATGCCCCACATGCACTTCCTGAGTTTGGTCTCCTGCCAGGCCGGGAGGGGACCAAACTAACTGTTTGACTTGCGCAGGAAACAGAACAGAGCCACCTAGTGGCCGTTTTTCAATCACATTAAAAACATGTAAAGATTGAGAGTTTTAAACAGCGAGTAAGTAGCATAGTGTCTTAGAATTACATAAGGAAAAATATATTAAAAGTTTAGTTTGGTGACAGGTACTCTTTAAGGTGAGACACCGCTGTGGCCACTTAGAGTTTGCCAGCCTCTCAGAGAATGAGTGTACAGCAAGGGAAATTTTGTCCCCGTTCTTGGAATTAGGGGGAATCCCAGCAGGTGGATTCCCATTAATCCTATATCTTCTGGATAGAAGGACATGATCACATGGCAAGAGGTGGACCTGGAAACAGCAGACACAGGTTACAAAGTTGAGCTTATTTTTGGTTTGTTTTACCACTCTAGATATTTAATCATAACCAGTTTAATTCACATATTACTATAATTGCATTTTTTTTATATATATACAATTGTGTAATGATTGATTTTTTCTCTTTTACAATCCTTATACTAAAAATTGTGAAGGTGGCTTTAAAAACTTCAAAACATGGTAACCTTTAACAGTGAATCACAACACATCTCCAAAAATGATGATAAAATATACAGTAATTAAAATCAACTTGGCGATTGCAGGAAAATATGAAATAGAGAATATTCAAAATAAACTATAAGATTAATTTAGAATAGCACTAAGCGACAGAAAGTAGTGAGATGTCAAGAGTAATTAAATCAGTGAATGGAAAAGACCTCTGAGGCAGACCACATTTGTGCACTGATTTTTAATTTCTTTAGAAGTTGGCAATTTTTATGCAGTGTGTGGAGTCTACCCCAGTCTTCTGTGTCAGGGGTCATTAGCTTTGTGAAATTCTCTTTTGCAGCCTTTACTAATGATGAACTCTATAAACACTCGCTGGAGACTCATAACTACAATAGCATGTAAACATAAGTACTCACGTAAGTTGAAAGTGGAATAATAAGAGGATCAAGTTTCATTGACAGTACAGAAATGTCTCACATAAACATGAAATTCTGTGGAAACGTAGATTAAATAAAAATAAGAACCATGCTGGCTCGAATACAATGTAACAATGCCAAATGTATTGAATCTGTAGATGGTTGTATACAGAAACAGCTCTATTGGAACAATAGCTATTAGTCTAATTTTTGTATTTTTTTTTTCAATTATTTGTGTTTACTTGTGTATAGAAGTAGAAAAACATAGCAATTTTAGGCACTTCAGGGTGTAAAATGTAAAAGTAACAAATAAACAGACATGCACTTTTTTTGTTAATTAACTTTAATATTATTTGATTTAATAAGATAGATTGCAATTTTGTTAGGTACAGGGTCTACCTACGGGTTTGTGATTTCACCTTTGGCCCTTTGGATTCTAGGCGATCCTTTGGAGCTTATGAAAGGGGATATTCACACATTTAAAATTGCACCCTTGTTGGCTCTGTTTCTTTTACAGCAATGGAACCAAAGTTGTTATCCCTTAGGGGCTACATTAAACTTGGATAGGGTTGAGAACATTGTTCAACCCAAAGATGAAGAATTAAAGGGGTAGTCCAGTGGTGAAAAACTTATCCCCTATCCTAAGGATAGGGGATAAGTTTGAGATTGCGGGGGGTCCGACCTCTGGGGCCCCCTGCGATCTCTCTGTACGGGGCCCCGGCTCTCCGCCGAGATAGCGGGTGTCGACCCCCGCACGAGGCGGCGGCCGACACGCCCCCTCAATACATCTCAATGGCAGAGCCGGAGATTGCCGAAGGCAGCGCTTCGGCTCTGCCATAGAGTTGTATTGAGGGGGCGTGTCGGCCGCCGCTTTGTGCGGAGGTCGACACGCCCCCTTCCCGCGGGCTGTCGGGGCTCCGTACAGGAGATCGCGGGGGGCCCCAGGGGTCGGACCCCCCGCGATCTGCAACTTATCCCCTATCCTTAAGATAGGGGATAAGTTGTAAACCACTGAATCACCACTGGACTACTCCTTTAATATTTTAAAGGGTACCTTTCATCCAAAACAACTTTTGATATATTATAGATTAATGTAAGCAGAATAACTTTCCAATAGCATGTTATAAAGAAATATGCTTCTTTCTATTTAATTATGCACTTTGAAAAAATTACCACTAGGAGTCTCCCTACCAGTCCTGCCACAAACCTTTTGTCTGAAATCTATAAAATGGGCTTTCGGCCAGGACTGGTAGGGAGACCCCTATTGGTCATTTTTTGAAAGTATAAAATTAAATAGAAAAAAGCATATTTCTTAATAACATGGAAAGTTATTCTGCATACATCAATCTATAATATATCGGAAGTTTTTTGATGAAAGGTACCCTTTAACCCTGAAAGGACTTAGGACGTATGGGTACGTCCTAAGTACGGTCCCTGTCTATAACGTGGGACCCCGCATCATAGCGGGATGGTCCCGGCGGCTAATAGCGCGCGGCCGCGATTGTTCCGCCACGCTCCATTAACCCTTCTGATGCGGCGCTCAAAGCTGAGCGCCGCATCGAAAGTGAAAGTAAATGCTTCCCGGCTCAGTCGGGCTGATCGGGGTCATCGCGATAAAATCGCGATGCCCCGATCAGCTACCTGGAGAGAAGAAGGTCCCTACCTTCTTCCGTCGGTGTCCCGGCTCTGATTGCTCCATGCCTGAGTTACAGGCTGAAGTAATCAACCGCCGATTACACAGCTTGTTGCCATGCAACGGCAAGGCAACAATCTGTGTATGCAATCAGCCATTGCAAGCTCATAGGTCCCTATAGGAGCTATGAGCTCGTAAAAAAAAAAGTGTAAAAAAAAAAGTTAACCCTTTCAGGAATTCCCTTCTGAATTAAGAGTTTAAATCACCCGGCATTTCCTAGTAACAAAATAAAACAGTGTAAATAAAAATAAACATATGTGGTATCACTGCGTGCGTAAATGTCCGAATTATAAAAATAGGCCGCTTTTAAAACTGCACGTTCAATGGCGTATGCTAAAAAAATTCAAAAGTCCAAAATCGCGCATTTTTGATCACTTTTTATACCACAAAAAAATGAATAAAAAGTGATCAAAAAGTCTGATCAGAACAAAAATGGAACTGCTAAAAACTTCAGATGACGGCGCAAAAAATTTGCCCTCATAGCGCCGTGAACACAGAAAAATAATAAAGTTATCGGGCTCAGAAAATGACAATTTTAAACGTATACATTTTCCTGCATGTATTTATGATTTTTTTCTGAAGTAATACAAAATCAAACCTATACAAGTAGGGTATCATTTTAACCGTATGGACCTACAGAATAAAGATAAGGTGTCATTTTTACCTAAAAATTTACTGCATAGAAACGGAAGCCCCCAAAATTTACAAAATGGCCTTTTTTCTTCAAGTTTGACGCACAATTAATTTTTTTTCCGCTTCGCCATGGATTTTTCGGTAAAATGACTAATGTCACTGTAAATTAGAATTGGTGGCACAAAAAATAAGACATAATATAGATTTTTTGGTGCAAAATTGAAAGGGTTATGATTTTTTAAAGGCAAGGAGGAAAAAACGAAAATGCAAAAACTTGAAATCGCTAAGTCCTTAAGGGGTTAAAGGAGTTATCCAGGAGTGGAAAAACAGAGATGATTTCTTTGAAAACAGCACCACATCTGTCCTCAGGTCTTATGTGGTGTGGCAGCTCAGTACCACTAAAGTAAATGTAGCCAAGTTATAATACCACACTAACAGCACACATAGACTAAGGACAGGGGTGGTGCTGTTGTTAGAAGAAAATAGTCCTGTATTTCTTTTCCTGGATAACTCCTGTAAATATGGACAAAAAATAAATCAAGCATTTGCCTATATTGTACATATTTCAATGATAAACTTGACACAAGTATTATACCATCTAAGGGTATGTTTACACATAGTAAAATTGGCCATGAAATTAAGCCATAAAACAATTTTTTTTTCCTGATAAAAAAAATTATAATAATTAAATAGGCATTAAAAAAAAGAAAAAAAAAACAATTTGTGTAAAAAGTCTAACAATTTTTTGAACAGATAGAAAAAAGACAGTACATGACCTACATTGGCACTGTTAGGCTGGGTTTACATATGTCCGGCATCCAGCATAGTGAACTCAGCCTAGATCTCAATGCAACTGATGCCACAACTGATGACAGTATGGCATATGATGAGTTGTATGGCATCCGGTGTACATTGTTTCTGCATTCCCCTTTCCGGTGCCCTCCGGCATGTCCAACTATCCAGCGTCAAAATTGTGATGCCGGATGATTGTGAACTGTCCCATTCAAATGAATGGGAAAAGTTCTAGCATCAGTTTCCCTCCTGGAGGGAAACTATGCCGGACACCTGATGTACAGTATGTGAACCCAGCCTTATGTGGTAAGGATTTTGTTTGTCTTATTGTCAGTGCATATAACTCAAGGCAACAGCTATGAGGTTCATGAACCACTGTTTTACAGGATGGCTCAAATAATGGCTACGATAGGGCCAGGAAAATGTGCAGCATCAACAGATGCTGTGTCTGCTGTTTGGAGAGAGACTGCCTACCATTTTTCTCTTCAATAACAACTGTGGCAGTGTGGCAAGGAAAGGGTGTATTTCCCTTGCTAACTCTGGAGAATCCACCTGTGGCCTGATTAATGAGGTATCAGGAAGGGGAAGTGTGTTCAAAAGGAAAGGAAACAGAATAGTTGGGGCTCTCCCTGGGAAACAGAATGCTGGCTGTTAGAGGGGGAGACACACGGACCCTGTTTAGGAAACACGCAGAAGGCACTGCGAGTGGTCCAAGAAGTGGTGTGAACTGTGAGTAACAGGTTGCAGAAGACACATGTTTAAATGGCTGAGGGTAGCTCACCAGTTCGTAGTCAGGGCATGCTGATATGTGTAGTCAGTGATCAGACGGTCTAGGACTTTATTTTGTTCCTGTTTATGTTTTGTTTTACCTGCAACCTGTGGAAATAAAGCTGGCGAGGAGCCAGACTTGTATGCGGAACTGTGGTCTGTGGTGGTATTGTGAGGAATGTGTCCCGTGGCAAGTGACCAGGACGATCCCAGAGCTAATCCCCAAGGAGGAATCCTTACACAACCTACAGCCTTTGCACCAGTGATGTAACAAATGAGGCTAGGAAAGTGACCCGCACAACTCCTGTAGCTTCCTGTTTAGTTCCGAAAAATCTGGGTTGTTCAGGCCAGTGGCTTACACATATATATATATATATATATATATATATATATATGTATATATACACATAAACACACAAAATAAATCACATACATACATAAACTAACATACACAAACACATACACACTCACAAATACACACTTTTCACGTCAGTTACATTAATTGTTCTTATCTTATCTAGCTCACACAGCTATCTTTGACTGTTCGGGTGAAGTTATAAAATCCACAGAGACTATTCCTATGTATTTTTGATTTCCTTGTAAAATCCTCAACTGAGGGTGTTTACAACTGCAGATCCGCAACATTGAATTAACAGTCGATCCGGTGTGTGAATACAACCTTAGGGTATGTTCACACGTACAGAATCTGCTGCATATTTTCTGTAGCTGATTTTGCTACCCATTAAAGTTAATGGGTAGCAAAATCAGCTTCAGAAAATATGCAGCAGGTCCTGTGCGTGTGAATGTACCTTTAAGGTGTTTTTGATCACATTATTAAAGGTACTGCTGTCACTGTGAGAATAAGAATGAGGATGTAAGCTCAGATATTTGCAAGGCTGTCCTGAGAGATATGTAAACACACAGAGTAGCCGGCCACTGGCTCTTGCAATCTTCCAACCTGCCAGCACTTTCCTGCTATGAGCAATCAGGGGGAGTGATGTTATCACCAGTCCAATCAATGCTTCTAGAGCATTTAGGGGGTCTGTAACTTAGACAATGAGCCATCAAATAGGGAAAGTGACAAAAAGCCCATATCTTTAACCCCTTCAGGACATCAGTTTTTTTCATTTTTGCTATTTCGTTTTTTCCATCTCACCTTCTAAAATTCATAACACTTTCAATTTTCCACCTACAGACCTATATAAGGGCTTTTTTTTTGTACCACCAATTTTAGTTTGTAATGACATCAATAACTTTCCCCAAAAATATTCGGCAAAAGAAAAAAAAATGTTGGGGAAAATTGAAAAAAAATATGGCATTTTGGGGCTTCCGAGTACTTATCTATATTCTGTAGGTCCATACGACTAAAATGATATCCAACTTATATAGGTCTTATTTATTTATTTATTTTACTTCTTTAAAAAAAATTATAATTTTTTGTATGAAAATTAGCATGTTTAACCCCTTGCGTCAAATGGACATTCATTAATGTCCATCTGCGGCTCCCGAGGTATGAGGTGCGCTCAGCAGGTGAGCGTGCATCATACCCGGTGGGTCCTGGTTGCTTTAGGCAACCAGGACCCACGGCTTATGCCGGACATCACCGATCGGGCTGATGTCTGGCAATAGCCCTTTAGCTGCGGCGATCAAACTTGATCACCACATCTAAAATTAAAGTAAACATTGCCAGTTAGCTCAGTGGTGCTGTTCGGGACCGCTCTGGTGAAATCACTGCGGCCCGAACAGTTTGCAGGATACAAGGAGGATCCCTATCTGCCTCCTTGCTGTCCGATCATGGAATGACTGTTCCGTGCCTGATAGCCAGACAGGAGCAGTCGAGCAGCGATAACACTGATCAATGCCATGCTATTGCATGGCAGTGATCAGTGTAGGAAATCAGTGTGTGCAATGTCATAGTCCCCTAGTGTTAATAAATGATTTAACCCCTTCCCTAATAAAAGTTTGAACCACCCCACTTTTCCCATTTAAAAAAAAATGCAAAGAAAAAGAAACATAAGTGGTATTGCTGCATGCGTAAATGTCCGAACTATAAAAATATATTGTTAATTAAACCGCACTGTCAATGGCGTACATGTAAAAAAAATCCCAAAATCCAAAATAACGTATTTTTGGTAACTTTTTATACCATAAAAAATTTTTTTTTTAAATAGCACCGATAAAAACTTCAGATCACAGTGAAAAAAATTAGTCCTCATACTGCCCTTCATACGGAAAAATTTTAAAGTTATAGGGGTCAGGAGAGGACATTTTTCAACGTATTAATTTTGGTGCATGTAGTTATCATTTATTTTTTTTAGTAAAATAAAATCAAACCTATATAAATTGTGTATCCTTGCAATCATATGGATATACAGAATTAGAGGGTGCACATTTTACCAAAAATTGCACTGTGTGGAAATGGAAGCCGCAAAAAATTACAAAATGGCTTTTTTTTCAATTTTGCCCCACAAATAAATTTTTTCTGGTTTTGCCGTAGATTGTGTAGTGAAATTATTAATGGCATTACAAAGTAAAATTGTTAGTGCAAAGAACAAGCCCTCATATGGATTTTTAGGTGTAAAATTGAAAGTGTTCTGATTTTTAGAAGGCGAGGAGGAAAAAAACAAAAGTGCAAAAATGAAAAATCGCCAAAAAGGGAAGGGGTTAAAAATGCCCTCTTCTGACCCCTATAACGTTTTTATTTTTCCACATATGGGGGATGTGTGAGGGCTCATTTTTTTGTGCCATAATCTGTAGTTTTTATCGGTACAATTTTTTCTTATTTTCCTTATGGGACTTTTTGCTAGCTTTTTATGCATTTTTTTAGGGTATACAAAGTGACCAAAAATACACAATTTTGGACTTTTTTATTTATTTTTTACGCATACACCATTGACCGTGCAGTTTAATTAACATTATATTTTAATAGTTTGGACATTTATGCATGCGGCGACACCACATGTGTCTGGTTATATATGCTGTCAGTGGCATGGGGTTTAATGACTTCCTTGCATTTGCTTTAACTCTCCTGCATAACCCCTGAAAAGACTCATTATACATTGTTGGGGTTGGGATTTTATTTTCATTGTTTTATTGAGTTAATACATATAAACACTATAGCTTATTGTAACATTTACTTGTTGGTTACATTATTATCAGTTAGCTATTTTAACATATTTCAATATCTTCTATTAAAAGCTCTAATGGCAGTAACATGTTTTTTGTGCTAGTTTATATAATCCTCCTGTGAATTATCCACTATCTATTTTTGACTGTGCTTTTTGTTTTTGCTGTTAAACTGACCTTTGTTCAGCTACTTCTTACAATATTCAGTTGTGAATTATATGCTAGCTGTAAAATAAATGTGTTTCATGACTCAAGAACAGTAAATTTGTTTTATATTCTCTACATCTATATTGCAATGTTGGGTTTATTGTTGGTTTTAAACTGTAATGCAATACTAAATGTACATTTTTACAAAATGTTAAACCATTATTATTTTTTAACCTTGCATGCTGTCCTCAAAGTTGGTCAATTTTGTTTCTTCTTTTTAAAGCATAAAAATAAATGATGGACTAACTCGATTTTGCAGAAATAATAAAATCAGTTCCTCTTTGGGAACAAAACCCTGTGCTAATGTTGTTCAACACCACTTGTTATCAGTCTGTTGATTTACTTTTATGCTATGGAATTGTTCAAATTTCTTTTTCTACCCCTTGGGGACTCCACTTTCGTTTTTTTCCTCCTCACCTTTTAAAAATCATAACCCTTTCAATTTTGTACCTACAGACCCATATGATAGCTTTTTTTTTTTTGCACCACCAATTCTACTTTGTAATGACATCAGTCATTCTACCCAAAAATCTACAGGGAAACCCTAAAAAAATCATTGTGGGACAAAATTGAAAAAAAAAAAGCAATTTTGTAACATATGGGGGCGTCTGTTTCTACGCAGTGCATTTGTTTGGTGGTTGGGGCAGCTGTCGGACCACGGCGATGAGAAATCTTATCCCCCTATCCTGCCCTTCGAAGTGTTATCTTGCTATTAAATATAATTTGTAATGTTTGGCATTTAAATGCTATAAACCAGTTAAATATTATGACATTTACTTGCATAGTATAGTGCCACCTGGTCCTCAAACTTCATAACAGTTTGTGCATCCACCTAATGAGCATGCTTATATGCACCTTATGTAAATTTCTGCCCCTGCACACACAGCACTAAAAATTAAGGGAATGCCCATCTGGCAGATTCACTGACTGCCAGATGGGGTACAAAAATATCTTGAGAATTGAGGGCAAATAAATAAAATAAGAGCCCCCCTACATTTAGGGCACTGTAAGCTATCAGGGAGTATACAAAAATCCATAATGTCTGGGGAGGCTGCATGTCTTCTTTAACCTCTTAAGGACTCAGGGCGTACCTGTACGCCCTCAGCCCGTTCCCTATGGGAGCTATAGCACTGCAAAAAAAAAGTGAAAAAAAAGTGTACAAAGGTTATTTAACCCCTTCCCTAATAAAAGTTTGAATCACCCCCTTTTCCCGTAAAAAAAAAACTGTGTGAATAAAAATTAACATATGTAGTATCGCCGCGTGCATAAATTTCCTAACTATAAAATTATATCGTTAATTAAATTGCACGGTCAATGGCGTACGCGCAAAAAAATTCCAAATTCAAAAAAATCTTATTTTTGGTCCCTTTTTATATCATAAAAAAATGAATTAAAAGCGATCAAAAAGTCAGATCAACACAAAAATGGAATTGATAAAAGCATCAGAACATGGCGCAAAAAATTAGCCCTCATACCGGCCCGTACGCAGAAAAATAAAAAAGTTACAGGGGTCAGAAGATGACAATTTTAAACATATAAATTTTCCTGCATGTAGTTATGATTTTTTTCAGAAGTGCGACAAAATCAAACCTATAAAAGTAGGGTATCATTTTAACCGTATGGACCTTCAGAATAAAGATAAGGTGTAATGCTGACCAAAAAATGCACTGCGTAGAAACGGCAGCGCCCAAAGGTTACAGAATGAAATTTTTTCTTAAATTTTGTCGCACAATTATTTTTTTCCGTTTCGCCGTGGATTTTTTGGTAAAATGACTAATGTCACTGCAAAATAGAATTGTTGGCGCAATAAATAAGCCATCATATGGATTTTTACGTGCAAAATTGAAAGCGTTATGATTTTTAGAAGAAAATGCAAAAACGGAAAAACGCTGAGTCCTTAAGGGGTTAAATTTACCCTATCCTTTGCCAGCAGTTCCATATGAAAACTGCTAGGATAGGTACCTTTTAATCTCTTAATAACTACTGATACACTTTTTACAGCGGTTTACCAGTCATTGCATGTGGAGTGAGCTCACAAGCTGAGCCCTCTCTATATACGGTGGGTGCTGCACGGTTCCGATCAGTTACCATGGCAGCTGTAGGCCTTCTGAAGGCCTTTGTGTCTGCCATAGAAAATCTGCTAATAGAGACCTAGCATTAAATGGAAAAGTATAAGCAGTCAAATGATTGCTTTTAAAAGTCCTCTTGGGGACTTAAAATAAATGGTCAGGTTTTTAAAAATGTTAAAGAAACCCAGCCAAATAAAAATTACAATCATCCCCCCTTCCTATTTATCAAAAAAAAAATCTAAACTCAAAAAAAATAATAATATTGTCTCATGCAGTATTCTTCAAACTATTAAAAATATTACATTATTAAGAGAAAAAAAAGAAAAACTGCTAGAATTAAAAAATTTTGGTCAAATCATATCATAGCAAAAATGTAATAAAAAATTAGCCCATGATCATACAGCTCCGTAAAAAAGTTAAAGAGGTCAGAATATGGTGATTCAAAACATCAAAATAACATAAATTGGCTATTGTTGGCACTATAAATGTACTGATCTGAAGAATAAAGATAACATCAGTTTTCCTATAAATTGAACCGCACAAAAACTAAATCCATAAATTTGTTAAATTGTGGATGTCTTTTTCAGGCCACAAATATTTTGTTTTTTGCCTCACAGTACATTTTATGGTAAGATGAATGGTGTCTTTAACCCCTTAACGACGCAGGACGTATATTTACGTCCTGCGCCGGCTCCCGCGATATGAAGCGGGATCGCGCCACGATCCCGCATCATATCGCGTCGGTCCCGGCGCTAATCAATGGCCGGGACCCGCGGCTAATACCACACATCGCCGATCGCGGCGATGTGCGGTATTAACCCTTTAGAAGCGGCGGTCAAAGCTGACCGCCGCTTCTAAAGTGAAACTGAAAGTGACCCGGCTGCTCAGTCGGGCTGTTCGGGACCGCCGCGGTGAAATGGGACCTATAACACTGCAAAAAAAAAGTAAAAAAAAAAGTGTTAATAAAGGTCATTTAACCCCTTCCCTAATAAAAGTTTGAATCACCCCCCTTTTCCCATAAAAAAAATAAAACAGTGTAAAAAAACTAAAAAATTAACATATGTGGTATCGCCGCGTGCGTAAATGTCCGATCTATAAAAATATATCATTAATTAAGCCGTACGGTCAATGGCGTACGCGCAAAAAAATTCCAAAGTCCAAAAAAGCGTATTTTGGTCACTTTTTATACCATTAAAAAATGAATAAAAAGTTATCAAAAAGTCTGATCAAAACAAAAATCATACCGATAAAAACTTCAGATCACGGCGCAAAAAATGAGCCCTCATACCGCCCCGTACGTGGAAAAATAAAAAGTTATAGGGGTCAGAAGATGACATTTTTAAACGTATAAATTTTCCTGCATGTAGTTATGATTTTTTCCAGAAGTGCGACAAAATCAAACCTATATAAGTAGGGTATCATTTTAACCGTATGGACCTACAGAATAATGATAAGGTGTAATTTTTACCAAAATATGCACTGCGTAGAAACGGAAGCCCCCAAAATTTACAAAATGGCGTTTTTTTTCAATTTTGTCGCACAATGATTTTTTTTTCCGTTTCGCCGTGCATTTTTGGGTAAAATGACTAATGTCATTGCAAAGTAGAATTGGTGACGCAAAAAATAAGCCATAATATGGATTTTTAGGTGGAAAATTGAAAGGGTTATGATTTTTAAAAGGTAAGGAGGAAAAAACGAAAGTGCAAAAACGGAAAAACCCTGAGTCCATAAGGGGTTAATAAGTATAATTGATCCTACAAAAAACAAGCCCTCATGTGGTTCTGTATGTGGAAGCATGATAGAGTTATGGCTTTGAGTTATGGTACAAATGAGAAGTTATGGTACAAATGAGGAGTTATGGCTTTGAGTTATGGTACAAATGAGGAGTTATGGTACAAATGAGGTGTCTAATAGTTTCCAGGCCAATCATCAATTCGACCAAAAACTACCCTAAAAAAAAAAAAACACACCCTATTTTTTTTACGAAACACAAGTAAATTAGTTAATTAAAATATACATTTGATGCATGAAAATTGATTGGTAACAATTAATTAATGTTATGGCAGATTTGAATCAGAAGTGTCAGAAATATTATTCCCCTTGTTCAAATTTATAAATGTTCAGCAGATGATTGAGCAGAAAAATACAGAACTACAAAGGATTTCTATGTGCAATGTTTGTTCTGTAAAACTATGAATTATCAATTGCCACTTTGCATTGTCTACAAAACAATAAAGTATTAGAGTTTGCTAGCGGTAACACATTAACTTTATTACAAAATTCAAATAAAAAGTAAAGTATGACTTACTTCACGGAATGTCACTGAGACATTAGAGGTCAATTGAAGTGTATATATTAATATTACACTTGACATATTAAGGTATCACATTTAAGAACAGGGTGAAAATCACACAAGACAGATGACTTTATTATGTCTGAAAACTAAACGATTAAGGTATGTATGAAAGTATAAGACTGTAAGAGTGTAAAAACAATTACATGAAATGTTATTGTTATGAATTTTAAAATACAAGAACAATTATGATGTTTAAATGTATTATGATATACTTTAGGACAATACATAGCTGAACAAAATGTTGAAACATTATATTAACTACTGGAGCACAGCCTATTTTGGTGCTTAATGACTTTTTTCTTCTTCAAAACCCTTTTTTTTTTTTTTTTATTATGGATTTAGTGATAGCACCTTAAATGTGTTAATAATAATAATAATTATTATTATTATTATTATTAGTAGTAGTAGTAGTAGTAATTAATGTCATTTAATTTATTTTTATTTTTTTTGCTGGTTAGGAGGTGGAATACAGCAATATCATCTTTATTTTTGTAAGTATTAAAAAGCAGAAACAGTAGAACAAAATCCTTTATATAAATTTCATAGCACTGTAATCATAATGACTAAGAATAACTTAGTTATTATGATTATAGTGCCATTACATTTTTATAAATTTATATATTTTTATCTACGGATTCTACTTTTTAACCCCTTAAGGGTGCAGGGCTTTTTCGTTTTTGCATTTTCATTTTTTCCTCATCAACTTCTAAAAATCATAACGCTTTCAAATTTGCACATAAAATTCCATATGATGGCTTATTTTTTTGCACCACAATTCTACTTTGCAGTGACATTAGTCATTTTACCCAAAAATCCACAGCGAAACAGAAAAAAAATTATTTGTGCGACAAAATTGAAGAAAAAATGTCATTTTGTAACTTTTGGGGGCTTCCGTTTCTACGCAGTGCATTTTTCGGTAAAAATAACACCTTATCTTTATTATGTATGTCCATACGGTTAAAATGATACCCTACATATATAGGTTGGATATTGTAGTACTTCGGAAAAAATCCTAACTACATTCAGGAAAATGTATATGTTAAAAATTCTCATCTTCTAACCCCTATAACTTTTTTATTTTTCCCCGTACGGGCCGGTATGAGGACTCATTTTTTGTGCCGCTGTGTTCTGAAGTTTTTATCTGTACCATTTTTGTATTGATCGGACTTTTTGATCACTTTTTAGTCATTTTTTCATGATATAAAAAGTTACCAAAATACGCTATTTTGGACTTTGGATTTTTTTTTTGCGTGTACGCCATTGCCCATGCGATTTAACTAACAATATATGTTTATAGTTCGGATATTTCTGCACGCGGCAATACCACATACGTTAATTTTCATTTACACAGTTTTTTTTATGGGAAAAGGGGGGTGATTCAAACTTTTATTAGGGAAGGGGTTAAATGACCTTTGTTAACATTTTTTTAAAAACTTTTTTAGCAGTGCTATAGCTCCAATAGGGAGCTATAGCACTGCACACACTGATCTCTTATGCTAATCCATGCAAAGCCATAACTTTGCATGGATCAGCGAGATAGGGGCTCGATTGCTCAAGCCTGTAGCTCAGGCTTGGAGCAATCAAACCCGATCGGATGTGGCGGAAACAGGTAAGGGGACCTCCGCTTGCGTCCTAGCTGATGGGAACATCGCGATTTTATCGCGATGTCCCGATCAGCCTTACTGAGCTGCCGGGAAGCGTTTACTTTCACTTTCAGATGCGGCGATCAACTTTGACGTACAGGTACGCCCTATGTCCTTAAGAGGTTAATACCAATTATTTAACTCTTTTTGATATATACATTCACTGATATTGTACTCATTTTATAATTTGTGTACAGATTTAGAAATACAGATCATCAAATTGGAAAACATATTACCCAAAATATTAGATATCCATTTAAACACATTCATATATGCAGGTTCAAGATGAATTTGATAAAATTAGTCAAAACATAATTTAGAATAGAAGACCCTTGGGTTGTATTCCCATTTCACACTACTAGAATCTAGGAAAGACCTCAATAAATTTGGCCATAATAAGTTTTTGTAATCTGTAAAAATATTATTTCATTCATGTGAAATACCGTAATGGCTTTTATTTTTTTTGTTATACAAAAATTATCAAATAAAAGCTTTTTTAATATATTTTTGTATCTATTTATTTTCGTTTCGAGACTATGAAAAGTAAAAGCATCCCAGAGTTATTAATGCTTAAAGTGACTTAAGGGGTTTCAAGGACCAAGCCCATTTTCACCTTAAGGACCAGAGCGATTTTTGCACATCTGACCACTGTCACTTTAAGCATTAATAACTCTGGGATGCTTTTCCTAATCATTCTGATCTGAGATAGTTTTGGTGACATATTCTACTTCATGTCAGTGATAAATTTTCATCGATACTTGCATCCTTTCTTGGTGAAAAATTCCCAAATTTAATGAAAATATTGAAAATTTTGCATTTTTCTAACTTTGAAGCTCTCTGCTTGTAAGGAAAATAGACATTCCAAATAAATTATAAATTGATTAACACATACAATATGTCTACTTTATGTTTGCATCATAAAGTTGACATGTTTTCACTTTTGGAAGACATCAGAGGGCTTCAAAGTTCAGCAGCAATTTTCCAATTTTTCACAACATTTTCAAAATCGGAATTTTTCAGGGACCAGTTCAGTTTTGAAGTGGATTTGAAGGGCCTTCTTATTAGAAATACCCCATAAAGGACCACATTATAGAAATTGCACCCCTCAAAGTATTCAAAAGGACAATCAGAAAGTGTGTTAACCATTTAGTTGTTCAACAGGAATAGCAGCAAAGTGAAGGAGGAAATTCTAAATCTTCATTTTTTACACTCGCGTGTTCTCGAATATACAATAGGGTCCTCTAGGACAGTGTTTCCCAACCCAGTCCTCAAAGGCGAATGACCAGGGAGTCAGGAGTTTGTCTGGCGCAGAGAGGAACCATCAGACAGCCAAGTAAAATCAATGGATTTATTAGATGCAACGCGTTTCGCTGCGCATGCGCAGCTTCATCAGGCATGACAAGGGGAGGCTGGTAACAGGTATATATACCTCCAAGAATTAACCATTAGAGTGCTTTTTAAAAAGAGTTGTTACATAGAATTACATATCCATATGACAGTGTATGAAAAAAATATATAAATAAATATAAACAGAAATCACAAAAATAGTAATAAGACAGCAATATGAAAGCACGATGCAATCCTATAAACATATGTATATAAATATATATAATATAATATAATTATAATTATCGCATGTGATGTGAAGGTAACACCACAAGCGACTCAAGAAATCGCACCGCTAAATCGCCGGTGCGGCATTCAACAACACAAGTTGGATATTATTTCAAAAAAATATATATGATATAAAGAGTCATGTCAATTGATTCAAGAGATAGAAAAATTATTTAATTGTATATCGCTACCTTATTAAAAAATAAAATAAATTAAAAATACAAAGATGTTTATATGTAAAAAAGAAAGGAAAATAAACAAAACTTAGATAATAAAACATAAGGAATAAATAAATACACCGTGGGGCGCTCCAGGGTGAACAGTACAGAAGGAACAAAGAAAAAATCAAGGTATAATATTTTCGAAATTAATCCATATGGAAAGATGGGAAATTTTTAAATCCCAAATTATCAAATTATTTAACTGTATCGATACATTCATTAAAACCTTGAGGGTGCAAAGTATGTAGTTTGTGAATCCAAAAGGATTCGCGATTGTTCAGTCTTTGTATTCTATTAGGTAAATGAATGGGGATAGTTTCTAAAATAATTAATTTTAAAGTTTAAGTGTTTTTTTGATGATAAAGAGTGAAGTGACGGAAAAGACTATGCAACAAAAAAACATGTTTTATGTTCCATCTGTGTTTGTTCATCCTGGTGAATATCGTACACCACAGAATTCCTGTTCTATTAAACCATATTGTTTTCCTTGTAAAAAAAAGTCGCTGCCTCTGTTGTGAATGGATTATCCAAACTGATACTTTTTCTTCCTTTTTTACACAACAAACATTTAAAATTAAGGATTCACTAAATTGCGACACCACTTTTGCTATCTATTTATTAACCTGTGGTTGCGATCGCCAATACGTCGGCCGTACCACACAAACGGTGCGCTCCAGGATGAACAAACACAGATGGAACATAAAACATGGTTTTTTGTTGCATAGTCTTTCCCGTCACTTCACTCTTTATCATCAAAAAAACACTGAAACTTTAAAATTAATTATTTTAGAAACTATCCCCATTCATTTACCTAATAGAATACAAAGACTGAACAATCGCGAATCCTTTTGGATTCACAAACTACATACTTTGCACCCTCAAGGTTTTAATGAATGTATCGATACAGTTAAATAATTTGATAATTTGGGATTTAAAAATTTCCCATCTTTTCATATGGATTAATTTCGAAAATATTATACCTTGATTTTTTCTTTGTTCCTTCTGTACTGTTCACCCTGGAGCGCCCCACGGTGTATTTATTTATTCCTTATGTTTTATTATCTAAGTTTTGTTTATTTTCCTTTCTTTTTTACATATAAACATCTTTGTATTTTTAATTTATTGATTGTTTGTTAATCTGGATTCTTGTACGAATATTCACACCCTGCGTTTTCGCCGGTTGCTGTATTCAATACCGCATTAGTTAATTGAGTTCATTTTATTCTCTAAGTAGTGTTCATACATTTCCTTTTTGATCAGTTGCGGTTTGGTTTATCGCACTGTCATTTATTTTTTACTATTTTATTTTTTAATAAGGTAGCGATATACAATTAAATAATAATTTTTCTATCTCTTGAATCAATTGACATGACTCTTTATATCATATATATTTTTTTGAAATAATATCCAACTTGTGTTGTTGAATGCCGCACCGGCGATTTAGCGGTGCGATTTCTTGAGTCGCTTGTGGTGTTACCTTCACATCACATGCGATAATTATAATTATATTATATTATATATATTTATATACATATGTTTATAGGATTGCATTGTGCTTTCATATTGCTGTCTTATTACTATTTTTGTGATTTCTGTTTATATTTATTTATATATTTTTTTCATACACTGTCATATGGATATGTAATTCTATGTAACAACTCTTTTTAAAAAGCACTCTAATGGTTAATTCTTGGAGTTATATATACCTGTTACCAGCCTCCCCTTGTCATGCCTGCTGAAGCTGCGCATGCGCAGCGAAACGCGTTGCATCTAATAAATCCATTGATTTTACTTGGCTGTCTGATGGTTCCTCTCTGTGCCAGACAAACTCCTGACTCCCTGGTCATTCGCCTTTGATTCTACACCTATCCAGGAGGGCTGCAGTGGACCTGCCTTCATATCTCTTCTGCTCCTAACCTTGTTGTGTGTGGGCGCACAACCAACTTCGGTAAGCGGCTTGGGAATCACCTTCCCCTACTCCCACCTGCAAGATCTACTGATCCCGCACATGAGGCGCCTTCCTTCCTTTCTCTAGAACCCAGTCCTCAAGGCACACCAACATTCCGGGTTTTTTCAGTTACTCCATTAGAATAGAACAGGGAAAAATGTAAATCCTGGACTGTTGGTGTGCTTTGAGGACTGGGTTGGGAAACACTGCTCTAGGACATATATCTTTATCATATGTTAATCTCATGTTTAACTTGACTATATCCCTTTGGCATTACTGTTTGGCAGTACTGCGTTTTCTACTTACATACATTGTACGCTGAAATAAATGTAGAGCTTACACTTAAATAGGTAGATTAAAATCCAATTTTATTTAGCATGATTAAAATATCACATAGAGCTCTACAGAACAAATCTACCAATAAAAAACAGTTGGAGCGTGAGATTCAATACTATTATGACACTAAGCACTCTATGTAAGTATCATTAGTACATCCCTAAGGGGTTCAAAGTTTCATTACAATTAATCAATGCAGTTTTAATCTGTTATTATCCCTGAAAATTCAGAGCCCACTCCTGAGAGTCTCAGTCAGGTGCCTCAACCTGCTACAGTACTACATAACGCTAAGGTGCATGCGCATATAAAGTGCCAAAAACATCCTCACCCATAGTAACTAGGAACCACTCCGCTCCACTACCCCAACAGCTGCTGTTTCGTCACCTTCCTCAGGGGGCTGCAATATATCTGCCCTTCTAGTCCCACCATATACATCGTGTTACAGTAGCTTCAATTTCCGTGATGCTGTGGTTACTTCCGTGCGTATGTAGACCCACTTTTTTAATTTTCACAAGGGGTAATAGGAGAAAAAGCCTCCCAAAATTTGTAACCCAATTTCTCTCGAGGAGGAAATACCTCGTATATGTATGTGAAGTGTTCAGCGGGTGCAGTAGAGGGCTCAGAAGGGAAGGAGCGACAATGGGATTTTGGAGAATTTATTTAGCTGAAATGGTTTTTGGGAGGCATATCGCATTTAGGAAGCCCCTATTGTGCCAGAACAGGAAAAAAAACACATGGCATAATATTTTAGAATCTACACCCCTCAAGGCACATAACAAGGGTTCCAGTGACCCCAAAGGTGTTTGACGACTTGTCGTTAAAGTCGGATGTGTAAATGAAAAAAAGACATTTTCACTAAGGTGCAGTTTTTTCTCCAAATTTACCATTTTTACAAAAGGTAAGGGAGAAATTACCCCACAAATTTGTAACCCCATCTCTTCTGAGTATGGAAATACCCCATGATAGGACGTAAAATGCTCTGCGGGCGAACTACAATGCTCAGGAGTAGTCACATTTGGCTTTTGGAAAGCACATTTTGCTGAAATGGTTTTTGGGGGGCATGTCGCATTTAGGAAGCCCCTATGGTGCCAGAACAGCAAAAAAAAAACAACAACACATGGCCTACTATTTTGGAAACTATACCCCTCAAGAAACTTAACAAGGGGTACAGTGAGCCTTAACACCTCGCAGGTGTTTGATGACTTTTTGTTAAATTTGGATGTGTAAATGAAAAAACTATTTGGTGCTCCTCCTCTTCTGAGCATTGTAGTGCACCCGCAGAGCACTTTACATCCACATATGGGGTATGTCCTTACTCAGAAGAAATGGGGTTACAAATTTTGGGGGCTTTTTTCTTGTTTTCCCTTCTAAAAATGAAAAATTTTGGGTAACACCAGCATTTTAGTGAAAATTGTTTTTTTTTTCATTTTCACATCTAAATTTAACGAAAATTCGTCAAACACATGTGGGGTGTTAAGGCTCACTATACCCCTTGTTACGTTCTATGAGGGGTGTAGTTTCCAAAATGGGGTCACACGTGGGTATTCATTTTTTTTGCGTTTATGTAAAAACCAATGTAAAATCAGCCACCCCTGTGCAAGTCACCAATTTAGGTCTCAAATGTACATAGTGCGCTCTCTCTCCTGAGCCTTGTTGTGCACCTGCAGAGCTTTTTACGTCCACATGTGGGGTAATTTGCATTACAAATTTTGGGGCTCTTTTTTTCCTTTTACCTTTTGTGAAAATAAAAAGTATGGGGCAACACCGACATGTCAGTGTAAAATGTTTTATTTTTTTACACTAACAGCTAAGAGCCGCATCGCCGTCCTCTGCCACCTGCCGACGATCGCCGATGGTAAGTGGACTTCTGCCGCCGGTCACCGTCGGTTCCCCCGTTCTGCCCTGACTACTGTGGGTGGGCAGAACAGGAGAACCGAACTTTAACCTCCCTGCCCCCGATCTGCTATTGGTCAGTCGCTTCTGACCGACCAATAGCAGGGATAGGAGGGGTGGCACCCATTATTTTATATATCGGGTGTCTGGCTAAAGCCAATGTTCTAAGATGCATATTTTTCCAACAGAGGTATTATGCAAAATTAAAATAGTGGGAATATAAACTGTCAGGTAGACTCGGGAAGGGAGACACTTAATCCATTCAACAGGAACAGTGCTTAGGTAACAGAGTGGTGCTTAGGGAAACTCCAGCACAGTTGTCCATTCTCATTTCATTAAAATCAGTGTAGGAATGGTAGATAGAAGTCCTTTAGATTATCTTACTGTCCTCAATGCTGCTATTGTATCTTTGAGAAGCAGACAAATGTTTTACTGTCCTATAGTAATATAGTATATTTTGTGTCCAACAGCATTGATCAGTGTTATCGGTGCTCTACTTGTACAGGCTGCCAAGGCTACCTGCATCTTTGTAGCACCAATTGGACGGCCCGGACACAGGTAGGGACCTACTGTCCATCATCTTAGCTGATCAGAAATATGTTGCCTTGGTCCAGTGGTCAGCTACCCTGAGCAACTTTTAGATGCAGCAATCAACTTTGATCATGATGTCTGAAGGGTTAATACTGGACATCTGTGAGCTGATAGCAGTGGAGACTTACACTGTATCAAGCATGTTCAGCTTGTAAAAGTGCTTCATACATCCTAATCGCGATCAGGACATCTATGTATGCTTTGTATAATCTAAGGGTTAAAGAGGTACTCCGCCCCTGGCATCTTATCCCCTATCCAAAGGATAGGGGATAAGATGTCAGATCGCCGGGGTCCCGCTGCTGGGGACCCCAGGGATCGCCGCTGCCACACCCCGCCATCATTACTGCACAGAGCGAGTTCGCTCTGTGCGTAATGACGGGCAATACAGGGGCCGGAGCAGCATGACATCATGGCTCCGCCCCTCATGATATCATGGCCCATCCCCTTAATGCAAGTCTATGGCAGGGGGCGTGACGACCGCCACGCCCCCTCCCATAGATTTGTATTGACGGGGGCGGGCCATGACGTCACGAGGGGCGGAGCCATGACATAACGATGCTCCGGATCCTGTATTGCCCGTCATTACGTGCAGAGCGATCTCGCTCTGCGCAGTAATGATAGCGGGGTGCTGCAGCAGCGATCCCCGGGATCCCCAGCAGCGGGACCCCGGCGATCTGACATCTTATCCCCTATCCTTTGGATAGGGGATACGTTGTCTAGGGGCGGAGTACCCCTTTAATGTAACTGCATTTAGAAAAAAAATCACAGATGGTCTTATTTTTGAAGGACGACTTTTAGCTTTCATTGGTACCATTTGGAGATACATATGACTTTGTGATCATTTTTCATTAAAAGGCTAGATGAACAAACAGAAATGTCATCATTTAATTTCACCATGTGAGATAAAAAAGGGTGTTCATTTATTTCATACAAGTTTTTACTGTTGTTAAGATAACAATTAAGTATATATTTTTTTCAATTTAGTGGTTCCTTTTCAATATCAAATGCCTTTCAAAGGAAATAAGGTGAATTTGTTAATTTTGTAAAGGTGAGTTTGTTATTTTTGTAACAATTGCTTTTTCTTTAGCCAAAAGTTGGTTTACATGGAAAATGAAATATAAAGGAAGGGCTTACACTTATATTTCTTGCTGAAGCCATTTCAGCTTTGGCTGAAAAACTACAGTAGCATTCCTTTATTTGTTCAAATAATACACTACAATGCTTCAGTATTGCAGTGTGCTGCTGCTGGGCAGCAGCATTTAATCAGCCAGGAGATTCCACTTATGGAGTGGGCTGGGCTTACATGTATGTGATTGGTTATTAAAATGTTAACGCAGACAAGCAATTCACTACAATTATGCCTGTCAGTGTAAAATTGCCTGTAACTTTTACAGATAGAAGTCCTGGGGCCTGGCAGCCAAACCAATCTATTGGAAACCCATGATCCCCAACATGAGATACAAAAGGTATTGTTTAGTAATCATGTGTGGCTAGTTAAACATGGTAATTTGGTCATTTTCTTGACTCTTCCTTAATCGTGAAAACATCTGCTTACCTAAATATACTGCATAAAAAGTATATGGTGTGTTTTATGTAATCAATTATGGAATAATAGTCACTATCAATGTTTTATTTGTTGACATCTTTTTTACTTTTGATATTTTCTACAATATCTCACATAAGTGAGTACACCCCTCACATTTTTGTAAATATTTTATTATGTAGCAGAAATTATACTCTGCTAAATTGTAAAGTAGAGAGTGCACAGCCTGTATAACAGTGTCTGATGTTGCTGTTCCCTCAAAATAACTCAACACACAGCCATTAATGTCTAAACCTTGGCAATAAAAGTGGATGGGGATAAGATCGTTTTCCCTGTACAACCCTTTTAAATGACAGAATATAATAAGCAAAAGGACCTGTAAAGTATTATTGTAAACAATGCAAAAATTATTTTACCATTTAAATGATACCTAAGAAGAAATAATACAGCGGACTAAGTAGCCTTTATTCAGAAGTGTAGTCCTCCCTCACCCTTTACATTGTTGCTTATATGTACAGTATATACTAAAGTGGCATTCATTGGTAAGGGGGCAAGAGGAAATGTCCTGTTTCTTAATCTTACACATATGGACCTTGTTCCTACCACTGAGTATCAATGGTATCTAACCAGAATGCTGAACATAGAAAGGCTCACAAGACTCTTAGCTATGAGTATGCCATATTATTTCTCAGCATCTACTATATAAATTAGGGATGAGCGAATCAAATCTGACGAATCCGAATTCATTACGAATTTCAGGAAAAATTTGCTTTGCAGCCAATCTGAATATTGCCGCTATTCGATCACACGAATCACTTCATTAAACTCCATTTAGTGCGGTCCAGGCTCCAGGGCATCTAAAATGGCAGATCCACATGTGGGGACATGGGGCAGGAACTCTGGGAAGACGGCAAGGCGGGATAACCCTGAATCACATGAAGCATTCAGCCTATCAGCAGCCAGCCACCCTTGTGATGTCACAACCCTATATAATTGGCAGCCATCTTGCGGCCAGTGACATGAGCGTTTTATTTCAGAGAGAGCGTTTGACTGCAGGGAGGGATAGAGCAGTGTGTGTGTTGCACAGAAAAAAAAGCTTGACAGCAGCAATTCCCCACAAGCCCAAATCACTGCATAAAAGCCCTGACAGAGAGAGAGAGAAAAAGTACACTTTTGGGTGTAATACACAGCAACTCCATTGCTGCAGTGGTGTACAGCAACTCTAAAGCTCATGGGGGCCAGTTAGGCAGAGCAGTAAAACCCATTGCCACCTGCTATATGTGCCTAATAATACTGTACTGGGCTTTACTACACAGCGATTCTGTACTGCTGCAGTTGGTTGTACAACTGTAAAGCTAACTGGGGCCAATTAGGGTGAGCACGAAAAGCCATAGTCACCTGACTACAGTACCTAATACAGGTTGTGTAGCAGAGCTTATTGACCTCTCATAAGTGTAACCTGTGCGTACATAGGTGGTGTATGTTTTTTTCATGAAAAACTAATTTTGGCCTAGTTACTGTGAAAGGACAGCCAATGCTACACTCTTGTTTCTGTAGCCTTATACAGTTTTAAGCGGAGCGTATTGTCCACCTCTCATAAGTGTACACAGTATGAACACCTACCTGGTGTACGTAATTTTTTTTCCTGAAAAATGTTTTATTGGCTTAGTTACTGTGAAAGGCCAATCAAAGCTACACCCTTGTTTCTGTAGTCTTACCTCTCCCTATTTCCAACTAAAAACACTGCCATTTTCAAAGGTTTTCAGTTGGAAATAGGGAGAGGTTCCTTTGTGGGGCTGCCCTATTTAGGGTGAGTAACACTTGCCAAAAAGAGAACTAATGGGGCAAGAGTAGGGCATTACAGGGGAAGTTTTATCTCCACCAGTTACAATAGACCATACTTTGTTCCCTTCCACCTTTTAGAGGTCTTTGCATAGCATCAATACTTGGTGGTGTAGGTGGCACATGGTCTTTTTTGCACACCTTTCCTTTTGTTAGATTTCAAAAAATATGAGTCCATGTATTTTATCCTAAGAAAAGTTAAGTTTTAGCTAATGCATATCCTCAATACTTACTTGTGCACACCAACACTTTGCCAAAAGACACCGTTTTCTTCTGCCTACCTGCCTCAACTACTATTTTGATCCTGCCACCCGCCTAATACCACACATCTGATGCCAAGTTCTCCTTCTTTCACCCACCTTTGTCACTGGGTACTGGTATTAACACCCACCACCCACTCTACCAAAGTGTACCAAAGTGCACGGCAATGTGTGGAGCTGTAACTGCAGTCAGGGACAATACATGTCCTTGGATGGCCCACTGGGTGAATGTGGTTCCTGCACAGCCACAACAGCAACTTGAACAGTCACGCCGCTTCCGCCTCCACACTCTCAGGCCATTGGTCCTGCGGCAGTGTGAGACTCCGCCTCCTAATCCTTCACGGCGGTGTGACGCTGTTCTTCACATGGTTTGCCTTGGCGAACGGAGTCACACAGGGGAGGAACTGCTAAAAGTGATTCATCAAGAAATTGAATCATGGCTTACTCCACGAAAACTGGAAATGGGAAATATGACCGGAAGAACATCTTGCCTGTGCTGCGTCAAGGAAGCCTGAGCCATGCGCCCTGCATGGCACACATGTTCAATCTGGTTTTCAAGCGATTCCTGAAGTGTTCCCCCCATCTGCAAGACCTCCTAACAATGGGAAGGAAACTTTGCATGCACTTGTACACTGCAAAGCACACCCTCCATGAGCTGCAGCTTCAGAACAGCATCCCCCAACATAGCCTGATTTGCGAAGTTTCCACACGTTGGAATTGCACCCTCCATATGTTTGATCAACTATACGAATAGAGAAAAGCCATCACTGATTTCTTCAATGTCAACCAGTGGCAGCTCATACATGACACCTGCTGTTTGCTCAGGCCCTTTGAGGAAGCCACATTATTAGTCAGTCACCAGGATTACGGGATGAACAAAGTCATTACACTGCTTCATATCCTACGACATGTGTTGGAAACGATGGCTGGTCTGGGCACTGGAGACGTGATGCCTACATATTGAGGCCACATGAGCCCTGTGGGGGCTGAACTGGAAGAGGAGAGGGACAGTGGAGCACAGGCAAAGTTTTGTGAAAAGGGTGGTTTTTATAGTCCTCTGACAGGAGAGGAAGAGCAGGCTATGAAGCATGACAGGGTGATGAGAAAGATGAGACAGAAGACCCAGACACACCGTGGCCATGGGGTCTCCTCATGCTGCTGGCACATTAAATTACACTTTAACTCATTCTATTTTTAATCTTCAATTACATTTTTACAAAATATCTTTAACCCCTTAACGACAAAGAAGGTAAATGTACATCATGGTGCGGTGGTAGTTAACGCACCATGACGTATATTTACACTCTGCCATGACTGCAAGCACTGGACCAGTGATTGCTGCTATCAGCAGCCAGTGACCCGCCGGTAATGGCAGACATCCGTGATCACGTGGATGTCCACCATTAACCCCTCAGATGCCGTGATCAATACAGATCACGGCATCTGCGGCAGTGCGGTACTTTAAATGGATGATCTGATTGCCCACAGCACTGCGTGAGGATCCGATCATTCAGCATGGTGGCCGGAGGTCCCCTCACCTACCTTCAGCCATCTCCTGGGGTCTTCTGCTCTTTTCTGAGATCGAGCAGACCACAGCAGAAAATTACCAATAACACTGATCAGTGCTATGCCTTAGACATATTTGGTATCATCATGTGTATAAAAGTCTGAACTATCAAAATAAATTGTTAATTATCCCGTACGGTGAATGGCGTAAACATTAAAAAAAAGTCTAAAAATTGCTACTTTTTTGTCCCATTTAATTCCATAAAAAAGTTGTAAAAAATGTATAAAAAGTAAAATGTAGGCAAAAGTGGTACCAATAAAAACTACCGATCACAACGCAAAAAATGAGCCCCATACTGTCCCGTATACGGAAAAATTAGAATGGGTGATCAAAATAGGGCAATTTCAAACATATTCATTTTGTTAATAGTTTGAGATTTAATTAAAGTGGTACAATTATAAAAAGGCATATAAGATGGGTATCATTTTAATTGTATTGACCCACAGAATAAAGAAAACAAGTCATTTTTACTGTAAAGTGTACAAACCTTCCAAAATGTGCTTATTTGCGGTTTTCTTTTCAATTTTCCCACATAAAATAATTTTTTTGGGTTGCCCCATACATTTTATGGTAAAATAAGTGATGCCATTACAAATTCAAAATTGGTGATGCAAAAAACAAGCCCTCATATGGGTCTGTGGATGGAAATATAAAAGTTATGATGTTTAGAAGGCGAGGAGGAAAAAACCAAAATGCAAAAATAAAATTGGCCTGGTCCTTAAGGCCAAAATGGTCCTGGTCCTTAAGGGGTTAATCTTTTCAATTGTGAGGCCCTATGGTCTTGTTAGGCTGTTGCCACCTCCAGGCTGGGTCATTCTGCCACATTATGATCTCCTCATGCTGCTGCTACCTCCAGGCTGTGTCATTGTGCCACCATATTATCTCCTCATGCTGTTGGCACATCAAATTAAACTTTTAGAATTTTAATCTATATAAAATCTTCAATTAAAATTTGACAAAATATATTTAATCTTTTCAATTGTGAAGCCCTATGGTCTTGTTGGGCTGTTGCCACCTTCAGACTGTGTCATTCTGCCACATTATGGTCTCCTCATGCTGCTGCCACCTCCAGGTGGTGACATTGTGCCACCATATGGGCTCCTTATGCTGTTGGCACATTAAATTAAACTTTAAAAATTGTAATCTATATAAAATCTTCAATTTCAATTTTTAAAAATCTCTTCAATCTTTTCAATTGTGAGGCCCTATGGTTGTTGTTATATATTACCTTTGCAATTACCACAAGAATCCAATGAAACAGGTTGGAGTTATAACTATCAACCATAACTGATTAAATGAAACATTCGTAGTTCCACAGAGAGTAAGACGGCGCTGAGAGGCATGGGCTGGAACAGGTGGTAGCTCGCTTTGCGGCAGACCGCCAGCTCGATGTTCACCAGAATAGGTCCTTAATAAAGGATTAAAAAAAATTTTTAAATAAATTAAAATTAAATTAAATAAAAATGAAATAAAAAAATCTCTTTTTCATCTCTTCAATTGTGATACCATATGGTCTCCCAACCCTGCTGCCACATCCAGACACTCTGCGCCAGTGATTCTAATAGCGATTCCTGTAATCTGCATCTCATACTTAATAACAGTATTATTTCACTAACACAGCAAACTCCCTATGCGTTTTGCGACAATGCAAAGTGTTCTACACTCCTATTGAGGATCTCTGTAGCCCAGAAATAGCCGTTTCTAATAGCAAATTTTTTCGGAAAATTCAGCAAATCTGCCGAATCGAATTTTTCTAAAATTTTCTTATTTCTAATATAAATGGCACATTATTATTTTGCTCTATTATTGTGGTATAACAGCCAGCAGGATTTAAAATGATATAAGGGTACCCTTATATACCGCAGTATATTCTAAAGACAGATCAGCTTATTACATAAAAAAAAGACAAACTATTGGTAAGAAATGATAATATAATTATTATTATTTGTGTGAGAACGTAGAGACATGTGTTGATATGGCATATGCTGTATGTTATATTCTTTCATATGCATATATATGTGTACAAACAGTTTACGAGTGCAGAAAGCAGCTAAGTTGCAGGATGTACCAAGGTGTTTCAGTTTATATATTTGTTCTGAATATATAAGACGTGATAGAAATAACAGTCTTAGAGACGTTTTGTTTCACAGTTGCTGTTGGGAAGAAGTCAGGGGTCAAGCATGCCTTTCCATTCCCATTCTTTGAGCTTCAGAATAATTTAGTCTGTCTAAAAAATGTGCTTTTAGTTGGTGGAAATGATTCTCCCTGGTGAATATACTTGAGGATAAAATGAACTGTTTGCAGAGATTTTAACTAATCCATTAACCAACAGTTTACTTAAAGTATACTTATATACTTAGGCTGCAAGAAAACTTTCAATGACTAAGTAATATGTAAATATATGCAGTGACCATATACAGGAGAGTTACTAGTTCCTTCCTAAAAGTGGAAGAAAATTCTACAAATTAACTGTGAATTGCCTAGTGCATACTTTAACCCCTTGGGGACCAAGCCCATTTTGACCCTAAGGACCAGAGCATTTTTTGCAATTCTGACCACTGTCAATTTAAGCATTAATAACTGTGGGATGCTTGTACTTATGAATTTGATTCAGAGATTGTTTGTTTTTTTCGTGACATATTCTACTTTATGTTAGTGGTAAATTTCTGTCAATACTTGCATCATTTCTTGGTGAAAACTTCCAAAATGTCATGAAAAATTTGAACATTTTGCATTTTTATAACTTTGAAGCTCTCTGCTTGTAAGGAAAATAGACATACCAAATAAAATTATATATTGATTCACATATAGATTTTGTCTGCTTTATGTTTGCATCTTAGAGTTGAATTATTTTTACTTTTTGAAGACATCAGAGGGCTTCAAAGTATAGCAGCAATTTTCCAATTTTTCAAGTAAATTTCAAAATCTTAATTTTTTAGGGGCCAGTTCAGTTTTGATGTGAATTTGAGGGTATTTATGTTAGAAATACCCCATAATGGACCCCATTATGAAAACTGCACCCCTCAACGTATTCAAAATGACATTCAGAAAGTTTGTTAACTCTTAAGGTGTTTCACAGGAATAGCAGCAAAGTGGAGGCGAAAATTTTAAATCTTCATTTCTTACACTAACATGTTCTTGTAGACCCATATTTATTTTTTATTTTTACAAGGGGTAAAAGGAGAAAAAGCCCCCCAAAATATGTAACCCAATTTCTCTCGAGTAAGGAACTACCTCATATGTGGATATAAAGTGCTTTGTGGGTGCACTACACGGCTCAGAAGAGAGAACGACAATGGCATTTTGGAGAGCGAATTTTGCTGAAATGGTTTTTGGGTGGCATGTCGCATTTAGGAAGCCCCTTTGGTGCCAGAACAGCAAAAAACACCCCACATGGTATACTATTTGGGAAACTACACCCTTCAAGGAACATAACAAGTGGTGCAGTGAGCCTTAACACCACACAGGTGTTTGATGATTTTTTTTTTATAAAGTTGGACGTGAAAATGAAAAATTAAAAAATTTTTCACTAAAATGCTGATGTTACCCCAAATTTTTCATTTTCACAAGGGGTAATAGGTGAAAATGTCCCCCAAAATTTAAAACCCCATTTCTCTCTAGTAAGGAAATACCTCATATGTGGATGTAAAGTGATCTGGGGGTGCACTAGAGGACTCAGAAGGAAGAGAGCAACATTGGGCTTTTGGAAAGCAAATTTTGGTCAAATGGTTTTTGGGGGGCATGTCACATTTAGGAAGCCCCTATGGTGCCAGAACATTGAAAAAAAAATACATGGTATACCATTTGGGAAACTGCACGCCTCAAGGAATGTAACAAGGGGTGCAGTGAGCATATACACCCCACTGGCGTTTGACAGATCTTTGTAACAGTGGGCTGTGCAAATGAAAGATTACATTCTTCATTTTCACGGACCACTGTTTCAAAAATCTGTCAGTCACCTGTGGGGTGTAAATGCTCACTATACCCCTTGTTACGTTCCGTGAGGGGTGTAGTTTCCAAAATGGGGTCACATGTGGGTATTTAATTATTTTGTGGTTATGTCAGAACCGCTGTAACCAGCAACAACCTCTGTGCAAATCACCAGTTTAGGCCTCAATTGTACAAGGCGCTCTCACTCCTGAGCCTTGTTGTGCGCCACGCAGAGCATTTTACACCCACATAAGGGGTATTTCTGTACTTGGGAGAAATTGTGTTACAAATTTTGGGGGTCTTTATTTCCTTTTACCTCTTATGAAAATGAAAAGAGTTGCGCAACACCAGCATGTTTACACTTTTTTTCCCCACACTAACATGCTGGTGTAGACCCCAACTTTACCTTTTCATAAGGGGTAATAGAAGAAAAAGCCCCCCAAAATTTGTATTGCGATTTCTACCGAGTATGGAGATACCCCATGTGTGGCCCTAAACTGTTGCCTTGAAATACCACAGGGCTCTGAAGTGAGAGAGCCCCATGCGCATTTGAGGCCTAAATTAGGGATTTTCAGAGGGGTGTACCTGGATGCAAGCGTTACACTTGCCTCCGCCGCCACAAATACTGTACGTCAGTTGTCCCCAAACAGGGTGCCTTCAGCTGTTGCAAAACTCCCAACATGCCTCGACAGTCAATGGCTGTCCGGCAATACTATGAGTTGTTATTTTGTAACAGCTGGAGGCTCCGTTTTGGAAAAAGTGATGTACAAGACGTTTTCATATTATTTTTTTTTTTTTTTGGGGGGGGTGACAGTGTAAGGTGCAGTGTATATGTAATGTTTTACTCTTTATTTAGGGTTAGTGTAGTGAAGTGTAGTGTAGTGTAGTGTTTTTAGGTTACATTCACACGGGCGGGGGTTTACAGTGTGTTTCTGGCTGCAGCAGAAAATTTGCCGCATCTCTAACTGGAAGCCCTCCCCATGTAAATGTACCCTTTACTTTCACATTGAGGGGGGGGGGCAAAACTACAACTCCCAGCATGCACAGACATGGTCATGCATGCTGGGAGTTGTAGTTATGCAACAGCTGGAGGCACACTGGTTGCAATTGGAAAACACTGAATTAGGTAACAGACTACCGTAGTGTTTCCACACCACTGTGTGCTTCCTGACTCTGTGTTTCCCAACCCATGTGCCTCCAGCTGTTGTAAAACTACTACTCCCAGCATGCATGGTCTGTCACTGCATGCTGGGAGTTATAGTTTTGCAACAGCAGGAGGCACACAGGTTGGGAAGCACTGAGTTGGGAAACAGACAATGTTTCCCAACCAGTGCGCCTCCAGTTGTTGCAATACTTCAACTCCCAGTATGCCCAGACAGCCGAAGGGCATGTTGGGAGTTGTAGTTATGCAACAACTGGAGGAGAACAGTTTGGAGACCACTGTGTAGTGGTCTCCAAACTGTAGCCCTCCAGATGTTGCAAGACTTCAACTCCAAGCATGCCCAGACTGCCCAGGCATGCTGGGAGTTGTAGTTCGGCAACATCTAAAGGGCCAGATGTTGCCAAACTACAACTCCCTGCATGCCTGGACATGCTTTAAATTGACTTATGGAGCACTACAGTATGGATAACACTGTATAGTGGTCTCCAAACAGTGCCCTTCCAGATGTTGCAAAACTACAACTCCCAGCATGCTGAGACTGTTCAGGAATGCTGGGAGTTGCCTGGACAGTCTTGGCATGCTGAGAGCTGTTGTTTTGCAGCATCTGGAAGGACAGTGGTCTCCAATTTGTGGCCCTACACATGTTGCAAAATTACAACTCCCAGAATGCCCAGACAGCCAAAGGCTGTCTGGGCATGCTGGGAGTTGTAGTTTAGAAACTCCTAGATACCGCAGTGAAGATCACTTTACGGCAATCTTCACTGCAGTATCTAGGAAACCGCCGCTGCTGCCTCCACTTGCCTGCCACCTTCTGTCAGCCGCCGGTCCCTGGTCCTTGGTCTGCTGGAACCCAGGTAACTGGCGCCGGCGGACCCCACACATGAACATTCCCCCCCGCCCCTGCCCTGCGATTCGCCGATTGGCCAGATCGGGGGCTGTCTCTGACAGCTCTGATCATCCCTATTTTCCGGGCTATCGGGTCATCAGAGACCCAATCAGCCCGGAATTGCCGCAAATCAATTCAGATCGGCGATTTGCTGCAATTGCCGACATGGGGGAGTCTCACGACCCCCCCCTAGGCATTTGCATGGGATGCCTACTGAATGATTTCATCAGGCATCCCGTTCCGATCCCCGTCTGGCTAACGGCGGGGATCAAAATTTTCACGGGCGTACAGGTACCCAGACGCAAGGGCGTATCCATACACCCGTGGTCCCCAACATGTTAAAGGAACAGTAAACTTTCTTCCCTTAGGCTTGTTTCACAAACATTTTTCTGAAGAAGTATTCTGGGAGCAATACAGGTGGAGAGTGGGGGGAGTAGTTAATTAGCAGCTGATAAATTGCAGCTGTTTGCTGCCAGCTAGCCCTTTGCATTCATTTCCAGACAGTAGAAGAGAGAGGTGGTGTCTCGTCATTATAAAAGAAAGTATACTAAGCGATTGTCTAAGCTAGTGATTGTGTGCCTGTATACAAGAGTGTGAAGTATACAAGAGTGTAAGTATAAAAATGGGAGGGACTTAAAATTAAGGGACTTTAAATTCAGGGAGTTTAATTGAAATATTTGATTTTTATTTACTGTTAATTTTTGCAATCCCCAAATCTACTATGGCCTCCATGTTGGAAAATCCTTGAACAGCAGTTTGAGGGTGCATATTGTTGTGAGACATGTGTGCGAGTTGTTCATTTGGAAGCCCTGATCCTGGATCTAGAGGAGCAACTGGCAACACCGAGACGCATTGACAACTTGGAGAGGAGTCTCCTGCTCTCTGAGCAAGTACTCTCTGGGGTAGAGTGGAGAAGGATAGTGGTACGGAGGTGCAGGGCAGTAAGGCAGCTAGCTGGGTTACAGTTAGAAAACAGGGAAGAGGGAAAAGTGTCAGGGAGGCTAGTCCTGATCTGGCACACCCCAACAAGTTTGCCCAGTTGGCAGATGAGGGGGATGCCATTTCAGAGCTAGCAGTACTGCAGTAGGACTCTGCTTCTGACCACCAGGAGGGTGTCTGCTCCAGTAAGGAGGGAGGGAGGAGTGCAGGGCAGGCCAGAAAGGTACTGGTAGTGGGGGACTCTATTATTAGGGGGACAAACAAGGTGATCTGTCACAAGGACAGGAATCGCCATACAGTGTGTTGCCGTCCTGGTGCTCGAGTTCGGCACATCGCGTATCAGGTTGACAGGTTGCTATTGACTAATGACAGAAGTCTGTCCAATAAAACTGATGAATTGTAGTGGTTTATGTCTGAGGAAAATTATGAAATAGTGGTGATAACAGAGAATTGGTTGAACGATGGCTGTGACTGTCAACATACAGGGTTATAGTCTATTCAGGAAGGATCGGCCAAAAGGAGAAGGGATTTGTCTTTATGTGAAATCGAGTCTGAAGACCGCACTGAGGGAGGATTTATGGGAGGGAAATGATAATGTGGAGTCATTATGGGTAGAAATATATGGAGATAAAAATAAAAAAATAAATCTTTGCTATAAGCCATATTGGAAGAGGCAGAAGATCATATACTGGGGCAAATTAACAAGGCAGCAAATCAGAATGAGGTGATACAAAATGGAGGACTTTAACTATCCTGATATAAACTGGGAGACTGAGGCCTGTGAATCTCATCAAGGAAACAGGTTTCTCGACTATAGCTCAAGACAATTATCTGTCCCAAATGGTGCAGGGCCCTACCAGATTTAATATTTACCAACAGACCTGACAGAGTAATTAATGTGCAAGTAGAAGGACACCTAGGAAATAATGATCAGAATATAATACATTTTAACTTGTTCTTCAATCAGGTAATCTCTTGAGGGGCCCCAAAAACAATGAACAATAGGAAGGCAAAGTTTGATTAACTCAGAGAAGCTCTTAAAAATATAAATTTGGATAATGTCCTCAAAAACAAGAATACTGACACCAAATGGGAGAATTTTAAAAATATATTAAATTCTCACAGTAAGAGGTATATACCTTACGTGAATAACAGGGTGAGAAATAAAGGAAAAACTATATGGATGAATAATAATGTTAAGGGGGCAATAAATGCATTAAAACTACTAAAACAGAACGGCAGTGAAGAAGCATTAAGAAGCTATAGAGAAAAATTTAAAATATGTAAAAAAAAAAAAAAAAAAAAAGATAAAAGCCACAAAAAATAGAGACAGAAAGACTCATTGCCAAAGTGAGTAAAACTAACCCCAAAATGTTTTTTAACTATATAAATAGCAAATAGGTTGAAAATGAAAGTTTTGGCCCTTTAAAAAATTATAAAGAAGAAATTATAAACGGGGATCAGGAAAAAGTAAATATATTAAACAAATTCTTCTCCACTGTATTCACCGAGGAAAGTGAAATGCCAGGTGAAATACAGCGAGATAACTCCCCAGTACAGGCCACCTGTCTAACCAAGGAAGGAAGTACAGTGCCGCAAACAAAAGATCAAAATAGACAAATCACCAAGGCCAGAGGGCATTTACCCCCGTGTTCTAAAGGAATTAATAATATAATAGATGGACCCCTATTTTTAATATTCAGGGACTCTATTGTAACAGGGACTGTTCCCCAGGACTGGCAAATGGGATGCCAATTAGTGTTGAGAGCCATAGGCCATATTCGAATTTGCGATATTTCGCGAATATATGGATGAATATTCGTCATATATTCGCTAAATTCGCATATTCCTAATATTCGCGTTATATTTTCGCATATGCGGACATTTGCATGTGCAAAAATTAGCATCAACGAAAATTTGCACATACGAAAATTAGCATATGGGAAAATTTGCATAAGCGAAAATTCGCATATGCAAATTTTCACGTATGCGAAAATTTGTACGCCAGTCTCACACAGTAGTATTAGAGCCTTCTTTACACCATACAAGCTGGAAGCAGAGAGGGATGATCACTGTGATGTGTACTGTGAAAAAAAAAAAACGAATATGCGATATTCGCGAATAAGATTCGAATTGCGAATATTCGCGAGCAACACTAGTGACAATATTTAAAAAGGGGTAAAAAGGTGACCCCAGGAATTATAGGCCTGTTAGTTTAACCTCCGTTGTATGTAAATTGTTTGAGGGTTTTCTAAGAGATGCTAGTTTGGAGTATCTTGATAAAAATAAATGCATGACTCCATATTAGCATGGCTTTATGAGGGATCGGTCCTGTCAAACAAACCTGACCAGTTTTTATGAGGAGGTAAACTTCAGACTGGACCAAGGGGAGTCGATGGATGTCATATACAGTCATGGCTGTAAATGTTGGCACCCCTGAAATTTTTCAAGAAAATTAAGTATTTCTCACAGAAAAGGATTGCAGTAACACATGTTTTGCTATACACGTTTATTCCCTTTGTGTGTATTGGAACTTAAAAAAGGAAAGGAAAAAAGCAAACTGGACATAATATCACACCAAACTCCAAAAAGGGACTGGGCAAATTTATTGGCAACCTTTCAAAATTGTGGATAAATAAGATTGTTTCAAGCATGTGATGCTCCTTTAAACTCACCTGGGGCAAGTAACAGGTGTGGGCAATATAAAAATCACACCTGAAAGTAGATAAAAACGAGAGAAGTTCACTTAGTCTTTGCATTGTGTGTCTGTGTGTGCCACACTAAGCATGGACAACAGAAAGAGGAGAAGAGAACTGTCTGAGGACTTAAGAACCAAAATTGTGGAAAAATATCAACAATCTCAAGGTTACAAGTCCATCTCCAGAGATCTAGATTTGCCTTTGTCCAAAGTGCACAACATTATCAAGAAGTTTGCAACCTATGGCACTGTAACTAATCTCCCTGGGCATGGACGGAAGAGAAAAATTGATCAAAGGTGTCAACGCAGGATAGTCCGGATGGTGGATGAGCAGCCCCAAACAAGTTCCAAAGATATTCAAGATGTCCTGCAGGCTCAGGGAGCATCAGTGTCAGTGCGAACTATCCATTGACATTTAAATGAAATGAAACGCTATGGCAGGAGACCCAGGAGGGCCCCACTGCTGACACAGAGACATAAAAATGCAAAAGTAAATTTGCCAAAATGAACTTAAGTAAGCCAAAATCCTTCTGGGAAAACGTCTTGTGGACAGATGAGACCAAGAAAGAGCTTTTTGGTAAAGAACATCAATCTACATTTTACTGAAAATGGAACAAGGCTTACAAAGAAAAGAACTCAGTACCTACAGTGAAATATGGTGGAGGCTCAATGATGTTTTGAGGTTGTCCTGCTGCCTCTGGCACTGGGTGCCTTGAATGTGTGCAAGGCATCATGAAATCTGAGGATTACCAACAGATTTTGGGTTGCACTGTATAGCCCAGTGTCAGAAAGATGGCTTTGGTCCGAGATCTTGGGTCTTCCAGCAGGACAATGACCCCAAACATACGTCAAAAAGTACCTCTAAATGGATGGCAACAAAGTGCTGGAGAGTTCTGAAGGGGCCAACAAAGAGTTCAGATCTACATCCCATTAAAAACCTGTGGAGAGATCTCAAAATTGCTGTTGGGAAAAGGTGCCCTTCCAATAAGAGAGACCTGGAGCAGTTTGCAAAGGTAGAGTGGTCCAACATTCCGGCTGAGAGGTGTAAGAAGCTTACTGATGGTTATAGGAAGCAACTGATTTCAGTTATTTTTTCCAAAGAGTGTTTAACCAAATATTAACCTGTTGGGGTATGCCCTTGCTTCCTGGTACTTAAGGACCAAGGGCGTACCTGTACACCTGTGGGAATTTCGATCCCTGCCGCTAGCCGGACGGGGATCGGACCGGGATTGAATTGAAAGACATTTAACGGGATGCCTGCTGAATGATGAGTGACCCCCCCCCCTTGTTGGCGATCGCCAAAGATCGGCGATTTGTGGCGATTTCGGGCTGATCGGGTCTTTGATGACCCGATAGCCCGAAAAATAGGGAGGATTGGAGCTGTCAGAGACAGGCCCAATCATCCTAAAGGATAGGAGTGAGGTGGCAGGTGTGCAACCTCCTCCTATCCCCTGCAATTGGCGGTCAGGACTGACCGGCAAATCGCAGGACAGGGGTGGGGATGAAAGTTAATTTCCTCCGCTCGGCCCACCCCTGGATGTCGGAGAAGAGCGGGAGAAAGATGGCGGCAATGGTGCATTGGGACCGGCGGCAGTTACCTCCGATCACGGCGTGGGGACTAGGGACCAGGACTGGCGGCTGACAGGAGGTGGCAGGCAAGTTGCAGTGGCGGCGGTGTCAGATGCTGCTGTGAAGATCGCCATAAAGTGATCTTCACTGCTGTATCTAGGAGTTTCAAAACTATAACTCCCAGCATGCCATGTCCAAACCAGTGTGCCTCTTGCTGTTGCATAACTACAACTCCCAGCATGCACGGTCAGTTGTTTTTTTGCTCCCCTCCACGTGAATGCACAGAGTCCATTCACATCGGCGGGGGTTTACAGCAAGTTTCCCACTTCAAGTTTGAGATGCAACATATTTTCTGCTGCAGCAGGAAACTCACTGTAAACCGTGTGAATGTACCCTAAAAACACTACACTACACTAACCCTAAATTAAGAGTAAAGCACTATATATACACTAGACCCTTACACTGTCGCACCCCCGCCACCCCAATAAAAATGTTAAACATCTTGTATGTCAGTTTTTCCAAAATGGAACCTCCAGCCGTTGCAAAATAACAACTCCCAGTATCGACGGACAGCCATTGACTGTCCAGGCATGTTAGGAGCTTTGCAACAGCTGGAGGTACCCTGTTAGGGGAAAACTAATGTACAGTATTTTTGGTGGAGGAGGGAAGTGTAATGCTTGCATCCAGGTCCACCCCTATGAAAATCCCTAATTTAGGTCTTAAATGCACATGGCGCTCTTTCACTTCAGAGCCCTGTCGTATTTCAAGGCAACAGTTTAGGGCCACAAATAGGGTATCTTCATACTCTCTCCTTTTACCCCTTAGGAAAAGATAAAGTTGGGGTCTCCACCAGCATGTTAGTGTAAAAAATTTTCATTTTCATAAGAGGTAAAAGGTAAAAAAATTTTAACACAATTTCTCCCTAGTACGGAAATACCCCATATGTGGGTGTAAAATGCTCTGCGGACGCACAACATGGCTCAGGAGTAAGAGCGCACTATGTACATTTTAGGCCTAAACTGGTGATTTGCACGGGGGGGGGGGGCTGCTGGTTACAGTGGTTCTGACATAAATGCAAAAATACCCACGTGACCCCATTTTGAAAACTACACCCCTCACGGAACATAATAAGGGGTATAGTGAGCCCTAACAACCCAAAGATGAATGACAGATTTTTGGAACAGTGGTCCATGAAAATGTAATTTTTCATTTGCACAGCCCACTGTTACAAAGATCTGTCAAATGCCAGTGGGGTGTAAATGCTCATTGCACCCCTTGTTACGTTCCTTGAGGGGTGTAGTTTCCCAATTAGTGTGCCATGTGAAGTGTTTTTCGCTGTTCTGCCATCATGGGAGCTTCCTAAATGAGACATGCCCCACAAAAACCTTTTCAGCAAAATCCGCTTTCCAAAATCCCATTGTCGCTCCTTCCCTTCTGAGCCCTCTAGTGCACCCACAGAGCACTTTACATCCACATATGATATATTTCCTTACTCGAGAGAAATGGTGTTTCAATTTTTGGGGGGCATTTGCACCTATTACTCCTTTGGGGTAACATCAGCATTTTAGTGAAAAAAATAATAATTTTAATTTCCAAATTTATTGAAAAATCGTCAAACACCTGTGGGGTGTTAATTCTCACTGTACCACTTGTTATGTTCCTTGAAGGGTGTAGTTTCCCAAATAGTATACCATGCGGGGTGTTTTTTGCTGTTCTGGCACCATAGGGGCTTCATGAATGTGACATGCCCGCAAAAACCATTTCAGCAAAATTCGCTCTCCAAAATGCCATTGTCGCTCCTTCTCTTCTGAACCCTCTAGTGCACCCAAAAAGCACTTTACGTCCACATATGAGGTATTTCCTTATTCGAGAGAAATTGGGCTACAAATTTTGGGTCTACAAGAACATGTTAGTGTAAAAAATGAAGATTTTGAATTTTTTCCTCCACTTTGCTGCTATTCCTGTGAAACACCTAAAGGGTTAAACTTTCTGAATGTCATTTTGAATACGTTGAGGGGTGCAGTTTTCATAATGGGGTCCATTATGGGGTATTTCCAACATAAAGACCCTCAAATTCACTTCAAAACTGAACGGGTCCCTGAAAAATTAAGATTTTGAAATTTACTTGAAAAATTGGAAAATTGCTGCTGAACTTTGAAGCCCTCTGATGGCTTCAAAAAGTAAAAACATGTCAACTTTATGATGTCAACATAAAGTAGATATATTGTATATGTGAATCAATATATAATTTATTTGGTATGTCTATTTTGCTTGCAAGCAGAGAGCTTCAAAGTTATAAAAATGCAAAATTTTCAAATTTTTCACGACATTTTGGAATTTTTCACCAAGAAATGATGCAAGTATCAACGGAAAATTACCACTATCAGACTATATCACGAAAATAAATCTCGGAATCAAATTCATAAGCACAAGCATCCTAGAGTTATTAATGCTTGAAGTGACAGTGGTCTGATGTGCAAAAAAATGCTCTGGTCCTTAGGGTTAAAATGGGCTTGGTCCCCAAGGGGTTAAGTTAAAGCTGCCAATAATTTTGTCCAGACCATTTTTTGGAGTTTGTGTGACATAATGTTCAATTTCCTTTTTTCCTCCCTTTTTTGGTTTAGTTCCAATACACACAAAGGGAATAAAACATGTGTATAGCAAAAAAGTGATCTTCACTGCTGTATCTAGGAGTTTCAAAACTATAACTCCCAGCATGCCATGTCCAAACCAGTGTGCCTCTTGCTGTTGCATAACTACAACTCCCAGCATGCACGGTCAGTTGTTTTTTTGCTCCCCTCCACGTGAATGCACAGAGTCCATTCACATCGGCGGGGGTTTACAGCAAGTTTCCCACTTCAAGTTTGAGATGCAACATATTTTCTGCTGCAGCAGGAAACTCACTGTAAACCGTGTGAATGTACCCTAAAAACACTACACTACACTAACCCTAAATTAAGAGTAAAGCACTATATATGCACTAGACCCTTACACTGTCGCACCCCCGCCACCCCAATAAAAATTTTAAACATCTTGTATGTCAGTTTTTCCAAAATGGAACCTCCAGCCGTTGCAAAATAACAACTCCCAGTATCGACGGACAGCCATTGACTGTCCAGGCATGTTAGGAGTTTTGCAACAGCTGGAGGTACCCTGTTAGGGGAAAACTAATGTACAGTATTTTTGGTGGAGGAGGGAAGTGTAATGCTTGCATCCAGGTCTCCAAATGCCATTGTCGCTCTCAAAAATGCCATTGTCGCTCCTTCTCTTCTGAACCCTCTAGTGCACCCACAAAGCACTTTACGTCCACATATGAGGTATTTCCTTATTGGAGAGAAATTGGGCTACAAATTTTGGGTCTACAAGAACATGTTAGTGTAAAAAATGAAGATTTTGAATTTTTTCCTCCACTTTGCTGCTATTCCTGTGAAACACCTAAAGGGTTAAACTTTCTGAATGTCATTTTGAATACGTTGAGGGGTGCAGTTTTCATAATGGGGTCCATTATGGGGTATTTCCAACATAAAGACCCTCAAATTCACTTCAAAACTGAACGGGTCCCTGAAAAATTAAGATTTTGAAATTTACTTGAAAAATTGGAAAATTGCTGCTGAACTTTGAAGCCCTCTGATGGCTTCAAAAAGTAAAAACATGTCAACTTTATGATGTCAACATAAAGTAGATATATTGTATATGTGAATCAATATATAATTTATTTGGTATGTCTATTTTGCTTGCAAGCAGAGAGCTTCAAAGTTATAAAAATGCAAAATTTTCAAATTTTTCACGACATTTTGGAATTTTTCACCAAGAAATGATGCAAGTATCAACGGAAAATTACCACTATCAGACTATATCACGAAAATAAATCTCGGAATCAAATTCATAAGCACAAGCATCCTAGAGTTATTAATGCTTAAAGTGACAGTGGTCTGATGTGCAAAAAATGCTCTGGTCCTTAGGGTTAAAATGGGCTTGGTCCCCAAGGGGTTAAGTTAAAGCTGCCAATAATTTTGTCCAGCCCATTTTTTGGAGTTTTTGTGACATAATGTTCAATTTCCTTTTTTCCTCCCTTTTTTGGTTTAGTTCCAATACACACAAAGGGAATAAAACATGTGTATAGCAAAATATGTGTTACTGCAATCCATATCTGTGAGAAATACTTCATTTTCTAGAAAAATGTCAGGGGTGCCAACATTCATGGCTATGACTGTATCTGAATTTTTCCAAAGCATTTGATATAGTGCTACAAAAAAGGTTGGTGCATAAAATGAGAATGCTTGAACTGGGGAAAATTGTGTGCTATTAGGTAAGTAACTGGCTCAGTGATAGGAAACAGAGGTTGGTTATTAATGGTACTTATTCTGATTGGGTGACTGTTACTAGCGGGGTACCACAGGGGTCAGTCTTGGGTCCTGTTCTATTTAATATATTCATTAATTACCTTGTAGGGGGGTTGAATAGTAAAGTAGCAATCTTTGAAGATGATACGAAACTATGTAAAGCAGTAAACAAAATAGAGGACAGTGCACTATTACAAATGGATCTGGATAGATTGGAGGTTTGGGCTGGGAAGTGGCAGATGAGGTTCAACACTGATAAATGTAAAGTAATGCACATGGGGAGGAAAAATCCGGGCTGGGATTATGTATTAAATGGAAGCACACTTGAGACGAAGGACTTGGGGGTCTTAGTTAACAGTAAATTAAGCTGTAGTGACCAGTGTCGGGTAGCTGCTGCCAAGGCAAATAAAATCATGGGGTGCGTCAATAGGGGCATAGATGCCCACGACAAGGAAATAATTCAAGCGCTGTACAAATCACTAGTCAGACCACACATAGAATACTGTGTACAGTACTGGGCACAAAGTGTACACGAAAGATATAGTGAAGCTGGAGAGGGTTCAAAGACGGGCAACCAAAGTTATACGGGTAATGGGAGGACTACAGTACCCAGAAAGATTATCAGAATTAGGGTTATTTAGTTTAGAAAAAAGAAGGCTTAGGGGAGACCTAATAACTATGTATAAATATATCAGGGGGCCTTACAGAGATCTCTCCCATGATCTATTTATACTCATGACTGTGTCTATAACAAGGGGGCACCAGCACAGACGGGGATTCTTTACTGTAAGAGAATGAGACTGTGAAATTCTCTGCCTGAGGAGGTGGTCATGGTGAACTCTGTAAAATAATTTAAAGGGGGTCTGGATGCATTTTTGGAGAATAATAACATTACAAGTTACGGTTTCTAGATCTATAGGGACAGAAGGTTCATCCAGGGATCTATTCTGATTGCCATATTGGAGTAGGGAAGGAATTTTTACCTCGAGTGTGAGTTTTATCTGCCATCCTCTGGATCAACTCAGTAGGGACCTATTAGGATTATAGGTTGAACTTGATGGACTCTGGTCTTTTTTCAGCCTTATGAACTATGTTACTATGTTACTTTTCATAGCATAGTCAATAGAATTTCAATAGCAATTTGTATAAAAAAAACTGGTATGCATGCTTTGTGCCACAATTTTTCTTTTAGACACTTTTGTGTATTATTGCACCTTACTTCACAGGGGGTATGGCTTACCAAGAAATGGCATAGTTTGAAAAAAAGGGGAAATTATCTGAAATTGGCACAGAGTGCTGGAAGTGCAACCAACTGCAAAATATTGGCAACCTTATAGTCCAACAGTCGTGTCATAAGTTTCATTCACATTGAGTCTTGCTTATGAGACTCAATGAGATCATTAAAGGACATCTGCAGCAAAAAGACAACTTATCCCCTATCTACAGGATAGGGGATAAGTGTTTGATCACAGGGGTCCGACTGCTGGGACGCCCCGTGATCCCCTGCATGGGGCCATCGCTCCGCCATGACTCTCTTGTGCAGTAGGCATGCCAGCCACAACGTGACGTCGCAGACATCACGCCTCCTCCATGTATCTTTATGGGAGAGGTGGGGAGGCAGCATTCGTGCCTCCCTGACTTTCACATAATACTGTCTGCATGTGGAGGGGGCATACCTCAGAGAGGTCGATGCTACGCGCATTAGCCGCCCACATAGAGCGGCAATGCAGGGGCCCTTTGCAGGAGATTGTGAGAGGTCCCAGTGGTCAGACCCCCCGCAATCAGACACTTATTCCTTATCCTGTGGATAGGGGATAAGTTGTCTTTTGCTGCAGATGTCCTTTAATTATGAGCAATGGAAGTGTGCAGCATAACACTCCCCTTCCGTCCCAGTAGAGCTGACCTTTTCACTGCCTAAACTTTTCTAGCAAAAAGGTCGGATTTGATTGGCAGCCCGGGAGTTAGAGGTGTGCTGCCATAAACTTACCCGGCTTATAACTAGCAGTCGCAACCAGGAGTGAGACTCGATGCAATTAACACTTTAAAATAAATCTGTCATAAGTTTCACCTGCACGAACCTGTCGGTACAGACAGGTAGTGCTGGTGATACTGATGACAACCATACTTACCTGATCCAGTTCTGTGCTCTGGCCCGTCTGCTATCTTCTTCTGTATCTTTCCTTCCGGGGCAGGCTTGGAGCATGGGCATAGCTTCCTGACGTCACCGCTCCTCCTTCTCTGCTGGGTCCCGCTGTTAGGAAAACAGTAGTGACAACTAGGGATGAGTGAATCGAATCTGATGAATTCTAATTCATTACAAATTTCAGGAAAAATTTGATTTGAAGTGAATGCGAATATCGCCGCCATTCTATTGTCTATTTAGTGCGGTCCATGCTCCAGGTCATATAAAATGGCGGATTCACATGTGAGGACATTGGGCAAGGAATCCTGGGAAGGCGGGAACAAGGGTAGCTAGTCACATGCAGCCAGTCACCCCAATATAATTGGCAGCCATATTGCGGCCAGTCACTTCAGCCTTCACTGCAGAGAGATAGATAGGGACAGTTCTGTGTTGCACAGAAAAGTTTTTTTACATCAGCGATTCTCCTCCTAGACAATCAGCGTGCTGTTGCACAGAGAGAGGGACAAAGAGCAGTGTGTGTTTCACAGAAAAGCATTCTTAATGCAGTGATTCACCTCCCAGTCACTGTCTATAGCGTTCTATTACAGAGAGAGACAGAGAGCAGTGTGTTGCACAGTGTGTTGCACAAAACAGCAGTGATTCAAGTCAAGCACAAATCCTGCTTAGATGCACTGACAGGGAAGGGAGTGAGATTGCAATTTTGGGTGTAGTACACAGCGACTGTGTGCTGCAGCATTGTTGTGTACTGCTGGTGTACTGCTTACTGTAGCGCATTTTTTTTCCCTCATAAGTCCATACCACATACGTACATCTAAGTGGTGTACTACTGTATTTTGTTCCTGTTAAAGTCTCAAAGGCCTAGATACTATGAAAGGCCAGGCAAAAGTACTCAGTGGCTGGTGTTGTAGACAAATACTTTTAAGCATACTGTAGCGCATTTTTCTCCCCTCATAAGTGCATACCACATATGTACATCTAAGTGATGTATTATTTTGTTCCTATTAAATGGGCACTGAAAGATATAAAAACTTTTGCTTTGTTGTAAAGCATGCAAAACCAAAAGGTTTTGCTATTGCTTTGATTAGAACATTTTCAGTATTTCATACTGAAAAAGACAGTCAAAGAACTGTTGGGCTGCCTCTTGGGATGCATTCCACTCCTGCTGTGTATACTACTGTGTCACTATGTCATGGATCCACTTCATGATTGACAGCAAGCTGCTCTGCTCTCAGCTCCATCACTGCCTGTGTTTACTTGTCTGCCATGTGAAGAGAAGGGGAGGGGCAGGAAAACACTGCAGCCGGTGAATAGAGGATTTTTTGTTTAAATAGTAAGTGTCCCTGCATGTATGTTTATGTGTGTGGATATATATGTATGTGTGTATATCAGTGAATATATGAATTGAATGTGTGCATGTGTGTGTGTGTGTGTGTGTGATACAGAGGGACTACAATCATTTGCCTCCAGCTGTCACAAAACTACAACTCAAAAGGATGTTTGGGCATGCTGGGAGCTGTAGCTTTGCAAAGCTGTAGGCACACAGCTTGTGTGTGTGTGTGTGTGTGTGTGTGTGTATAGCATAAAACCATTATTTATTTTTGGAAGACATCAGAGGGCTTCAAAGTTTAGCAGCAATCTTCCAATTTTTCACAACATTTTCAAAATCAGAATTTTTCAGGGACCAGTTCAGTTTTGAAATGGTTTTGAAGGGCCTTAATACTAGGAATACCCCATAAATGACCCAATTTTAATAACGACACCCCTCAAAGTATTAAAAATGACATTCAGAAAGATTGTAAACCCTTTAGGTGTTTCACAGAAATAGCAGCAAAGTGAAGGAGAAAATCTTCTCCTTTTACACTCGCCTGTTCTTGTAGACCCAGTTTTTGAATTTTTACAATGGGCAAAAGGAGAAAAAGCATCCCAATATTTGTAACCCCATTTCTCTTCAGTAAGGAAATACCTCATATGTGTATGTAAAGTGCTCTGCGGACACAGTAGAGGGCTCAGAAGGGATGAGCGACAATGGGATTTTGAAGAGTGACTTTTGCTGAAATGGTTTTTGGGGGGAATGTCGCATTTAGGAAAACCCTATGGTGCCATAACAGAAAAAATATGCATAGCATACTACTTTGGAAACTACAACCCTCAAGGCATGTAACAAGGGGTACAGTGAGCCTTAGCACCCCACAGGCGTTTGATAACTTTTAATGTCGGATGTGCAAATGAAAAAAAGGTTTCCCAAATTTACCATTTTTACATGAGGTAATAGGAGAAAATTCCCCCCAAAATTTGTAACCCCATTTCTTCTCAGTATGGAAATACACCACTTGTGGACATAAAGTGCTCTGCAGGCACACTTCAATGCTCAGAAGAGAAGGAGCCATATTTGGCTTTTTGAAAGAAAATTTAGCTGAAATGGTTTTTGGGGATCATGTCACATTTAGGAAGCCCCTATAGTGCCAGAAAAGCAAACAAAAAAAAGGGTGATAGGAGAAAAAGCCTCCCAAAATTAGTAACACAATTTGTACCCAATATGTGGATGTAAACTGCTCTGTGGGCGAAATTTGTTGCACTAATGCTGGTGTTACCCCCCATTTTTCATTTTCACAAGGGGTGATAGGAGAAAAAGCCTCCCAAAATTTGAAACACAATTTGTACCCAATATGTGGATGTAAAGTGCTGTGCGGGCGAACTACAATGCTCAGAAGAGAAGGAGCGCCATTAAGCTTTTGGAGAGAGAATTTGTTTGAAATGGAAGACGGGGGCCATATGCATTTACAAAGCCCCCATGGTGCCAGAACAGTGGACCTTCCCCACAAGTGACCCCATTTTGGAAATTGCACCCCTCATAGAATATAATAAGGAATGCAGTGAGCATTTACACCCCACTGGTGTTTGACAGATCTTTGGAACAGTGGGCTGTGCAATTGAAAAAATTAATATTTCATTTTTACGGACCACTGTTCCAAAAATCTGTCAGACACCTGTGGGGTGTAAATGCTCACTGCACCCCTTGTTACATTCCGTAAGGGGTGTAGTTTCCAAAATGGGGTCACATGTCGGGGGGTCCACTGTTCTGGCACCATGAGGGCTTTGTACACACACATGGCCTTCAATTCTGGACACATTCTCTCTCCAAAAGCCCAATGGAGCTCCTTCTCTTCTGAGCATTGTAGTGCACCCGCAGAGCACTTTACATCCACATATGGGGTATTTCCATACTCAGTAGACATGGGGTTACAAATTTTGAGGGGCTTTTTTTCCTATTTTCCCTTGTAAAAATGAAAAAATTAGGGTTACACCAGCATTTTAGTGAAACAATATATATTTTATTAATTTTCACCTGTGGGGTGTTAAGGCTCACTACTGGATACCCCTTGTTATGTTCCAAGAGGGGTGTAATTTCCAAAATGGGGTCACATGTGGGTATTCTTATTTTTTTTTTGCATTTGTTAGAACCGCTGTAACATCAGCCACCCTGTGCAAATCACCAAATTAGGCCTCAAAAGTATGTAGTGCACTCTTACTCCTGAGCCCTGTTGTGCACCCGAAGAGCATTTTACATCCACAAATGGGGTATTTCCATACTCAGGAGAAATTGTGTTACAAATTTTGGGGGTCTTTTTTTACCTCTTGTGAAAATGAAAAGTATGGGGCAACACCTACATGTTAGTGTAAAAAAAAATTATTTTTACAACAGCATGCTGGTGTAGACCCCAACTTTACCTTTTCATAAGGGGTAAAAGGAGAAAAGCCCCTCAAAATTTGTTAGGCAATTTCTCCCAAGTACGGAAATACCCCATATTTGGCACTAAACTGTTGCCTTGAAATATGACAGGGCTCCAAAGTGAGAGAGCGCCATCCACATTTGAGGCCTAAATTAGGGATTTGCATAGAGACAGACCCGGATGCAAGCTTTACACTTGCCTCCGATACCAAAAATACCGTATGACAGTGTTTCCCAAACAGGGTGCCTAGAGCTGTTGCAAAACTCCCAGCATTCCTGGACAGTCAATAGCTGTCCGGCAATACTGGGAGTTGTTGTTTTACAACAGCTGGATGTTCTGTTTTGGAAACAGTGCCATAGCAGATGTTTTTAATTTTTATTGGGGGGGGGGGGTAACTGTGTAAGAGTGTGTGTATTTGTAGTGTTTTACTTTTTATCTTGTGTTAGTGTAGTTTAGTGTAGTGTAGTGTTTCTAGGTTACATTCACATGTGCGGGCCTTCTCAGCGAGTTTCCTGCTGGGAGTTTGAGCTGCAGCGGAAAATTTGCCACATCTCAAACTTGCAGCAGGAAACTCACTGAAAACCCCCCGCCCGTGTGAATGTACTCTGTCCAAACCTCCAGTTGTTCCAAAACTACAGCTCCCAGCATGCCCTTTGGTTGTCCATGCATGCTGGGAGTTGTAGCTATGCAACAGCTGGAGGCACACTGGTTACAAAACACAGAGTTTGTTACTTAACTCAGTGTTTTGCAACCAGTGTGCCTCCAGCTGTTGCAAAACTACAACCTCAGCATGCACTGACAGCAAAAGGGCATGCTGGAACTTGTAGTTATGCAACAGCTGGAGGCACACTACTAAAACTCCCAGCATGCCCTTTGGCTGTCCGTGCATGCTGGGAGTTGTAGCTATGCAACAGCTGGAGGCAGACTGGCTGCAAAACACAGAGTTTGTTACTTAAGAACAAGTGTACCTCCAACTGTTGCAAAACTACAACCCCCAGCATGTACAGTCTGTTGGTGCATGCTGGGATTTGTAGTTTGCAACAGCTGGAGGAACATTACTACAACTTCCAGCATGCTCTTTGGCTGTCTGTGCATGCTGAGTGTTGTAGTTATGCAACAGCTGGAGGCACACTTTTTCATAGAAAAAAAAGTGCCACCAGCTGTTGCATAACTATAACTCCTAGCATACACAGACAGCCAAAGGGCATGCTGGGAGTTGTAGTTGTGCCTCGAGCTGTTGCAGAGTTACAACTCCCAGCATGCTCCGCCACCACTGCTCCTGCCACTGCTGTCGCCGTTCCTGCCGCTGCCGCAACCTGAAGGGACCTCCGCCAACCTCCGGACAGGTAAGGAAGGCCCTGATCGCTGCCCCGATCACTGATGATGACCAATGATTACCGCCCAGCAGGAAAGTGTTCGGTCAGTCATTGTGACCGACTGATCACGAGATCGTGAGGTGGCAACTGTGCCACCTCACTCCTACTGGTAAAGGGTGATAGGTGCCATCTCAGACGACACCTATTACCCTTTTTTTCCGGGTCACCGGGGACTCGATTGACCCGGAATCGCCGCTTATCGCTGACTCTCAGGACCCCCCTCGGCGATGTGCCGGGATGCCTGCTGAATGATTTCAGCAGGCATCCCGTTCCCCAGTGGCGGGGACCGGAAATCCACAGGCCTTACAGGTACGCCCTCCATCCTTAAGGACCTGGGATGCACGGCATACCTGTACGCCCTTCATCCCTAAGAGGTTAATAGTTTAAACAACAAGAGTTTAAACAACAATATCACTGAAATATGCCAAATTTATCATGCAGCATTACTTTTGTAAATCTGTTGCATCCGTAATATCCGTAAAATAGATCCGTAATATGGATGAATGCCATCTTTATTTCATCAGTATTCAATCCATGTTTCTGTACATTAAATAAAGAGAGGAGTCTTCTAGACAGGAAATTGAATTACATGTGACTATTATTACAACTTCATTGCAATATCTAATAATCATCACATCTAAAGATTAGTCATGTGCTTCCTTTATGACTCATGTATGGCTCACTTAAGAGTTTTTGTCAAAGAAGTGGGCAAATCACTGAATCATACATGTTGTAAATGCATGTAAAGCCACTTTATATGTCAGCTAACATATATCAACTGCAAAAGATGTGCTCAAAGATTTATTTTTGTGACAAGTGCAGGTGAAACATAATGCTTGTGATCTGCTGTTGTCATCAAAGGGATGCATTGATCTCTCTATTTTTATCGCATTGTGTTTTCCATTGCTTTGAATTACTCGTCACCCTTGTTACTTCTGTATTTGTAAAGTGCTACAGAATATTTTGGTTGTATAAAATAAAGATATTTACTAACAGGACTGGTAGGTTTTCCCTTAATGTCACTAGCTAAGAGGGTAGACATACGATGTGAAATACAATGTAAAATGTTATTAGTATATGAAACAAACTTAAATGCCTTTAAAGGATATATTTACCTTGATGTCCATTTTTCTTTTAAGTGGCTCATAGGCCATGTGTAAATCTCCAAGGAAATCGTGCTGAGAGCCAAGAATTCCTATAAGCTGCAGCTCATTACTGAAGAATCTTAAGACGAAGACTGTATTGGTTTTGATAAGTCATGATTAAACTATTTCCATGTTTTTATGTTATGTCATTCTTATGTAATTTAACAAATCATGTTCAGAAAGTTTCCTAGAACCTACTTTTTATTTTTATAGGTAGGAAAATGATATGTATACACATACAGGGGGAGTTTTAACAACAGAGTTGTAGGAATAGGCCATGTGGAGACAATGATGCTTAATGTATGAGGTTATTACAATATAATGTAAGGTAATACGTATAAAGTAACTGCTCAGCGTTTTAAGTCTGGATTGGACCCTACTGATAACATTTTTGTGCACTTTGTTCAGAATTTCAGCATCCGCAATTAAATATAAAAACATTGCATGCATATGGACATTATATAGGGGGGGGGGGGCAGGGGGTCCCTGATAAGGACTTCCCCTGTATTACCTTGTCTAGCGAACCACTAACATAGAGCAGCCCTAGCTATAGAATACTGGTCCACTCATTGAAACAACAGTCCCTGCTAGTTAACATGTTAAAATTTCAAGCAGTGAGGCGGATATTAAACTCCCCCAAGCTCAGTTCCGCATATGGCAGAAAGCGTCTATTAAGGCCTCTTTTACATTGCCATTGGACTTCGCTATTCAGAGTTCTGTTGACAATTCCATCAGAACGATGGGAGTTTAGCAGAGTTAAAAAGCTAATGCTTGCACTATTTTTTTTCTTCCCTAAATTCCGCTAAACTACCGGATCCCCAATGCACCCCATTCAAGTAAATGGGGTCAGTTCTGACCCGCAGTGTTTGTTAAGTTCCGACCCATTTGAGGACCCTGAAATGGATGGAAGACAACGTCAATGTGAACCTAGCCAAACTAGTTAAAATATTTAATAACAATAAACTAAAAAGTTCCTTTATAGCAGTATGTGATGTGTTTCGAAGGTTTGCCACAAAGACACTTCTTCAGGCACAAATTAAAATACAGTATATTTACCAATGAAGTTCCACTAGTCTGGCCAGACGTGAAGATGGATCACATCCCGTCCCCACGGGACAGAATTCACGTGTCATTTAAACCTGACGCTTTTTTTAACCTCTTAAGGACCCAGGGCGTATGGATACGCCCTCACACCCTGGGCCTTAAGGACCCAGGGCGTATCCATACGCCCTGGCGTTTTCCGGTCTCTGCCGCGCGCCGGGCAGAGATCGGAACTGGATGCCTGCTGAAATGCTTCAGCAGGCATCCAGGGCAAACGCCGAGGGGGGCCATGTAGGCCCCCCATGTCGGCGATCACCGCAAATCGCAAGGGAAATCGCCCTTGCGATCTGCGGCGATACCGGGCTGATCGGGTCTCTGGGACCCGACCGCCCGGTAATTTCGCATGATCCCGGCTGTCACAGACAGCCAGGAGCATGCTAACGTATAGGAGCGAGGTGGCAAGCCTGCCACCTCCTCCTATACCCTGCAATCTGTCGGTTAGTTAACCGACCAATCGCAGGAGGGGGGGCGGTTACTTCCTCCCGTCCTGCCCGGCCCCTTAAAGTCCGGAGATGACGGGAGGAAGACCGGAGGACGCGGCGGGGGACGGGGGAGTGCTGGGGACCGGCCCCGATACTTACCTTGTCCCTGAAGACCTGGATCCCGGCGAGGAAGATGGCGGCGGCGGCGACAGGTGAGTATATCTTCAGCCGCGGTCGGGCCCTTTACAGCAATGCACGTCGCCGTAAAGCGACATGCATTGCTGTAATGGGACCCTGTAAACTACAACTCCCAGCATGCCCAGAAAGCCCTTGGCGTCTGGGCATGCTGCGAGTTGCAGTTTTGCAACATCTGGAGGTCCACAGTTTGGAGACCACTGTGCCCTTCCAGATGTTGCAAAACTACACATCCTCAGCATGCCCTTACTGTCCAGGCATGCTGGGAGTTGTAGTTCTGTAACATCTGGCCCTTCAGATGTTGCAGAACTACAACTCCCAGCATGCCTGGACAGTTTTGGCATACTGGGAGTTGTAGTTTTGCAACATCTGGAAGGGCACAGATTGGGAACCACTGTATTAGTGGTCTGCAAACTGTAGTTCTCCAGATGTTGCAAAACTACAACTCCAAGCATGCTGGGAGTTGTAGTTCGGCAACATCTGGCTCTAAAGATGTTGCCGAACTACTACTCCCAGCATGCCTGAGAATGCTGGGAGTTGTGGTTTTGCAACAACTGGAGGCACACTGGTTGGGAAACATTGTCTGTTTCCTAACTCAGTGTTTCCCAACCCGTGTGCCTCCAGCTGTTGCAAAACTATAACTACCAGCATGCACTGATAGACTGTGCATGCTGGGAGTTGTAGTTTTGCAACAGCTGAAGGTCCCCCCTGTGAATGTACAGGGTACATTCACATGGGCAGGGGGCTTACAGTGAGTATCAGGCTGCAAGTTTGCGATGCAGCAAATTTTGCGCGGCAGCTCAAACTCGCTGTAACCCCCCACCAGTGTTACTGTACCCTAAAAACACTACACTACACTACCACAAAATAAAATAAAAAGTAAAAAACACTACATATACACATACCCCTACACAGCCCCCCTCCCCAATAAAAATGAAAAACGTCTGGTACGCCACTGTTTCCAAAATGGAGCCTCCAGCTGTTGCAAAACAACTCCCAGTATTGCCGGACAGCCATTGACTGTCCCGGCATGCTGGGAGTTTTGCAACAGCTGGAGGTACCCTGTTTGGGAATCACTGGCGTAGAATGCCCCTATGTCCACCCCTATGCAAATCCCTAATTCAGGCCTCAAATGCGCATGGCGCTCTCACTTCGGAGCCCTGTCGTATTTCAAGGCAACAGTTTAGGGTCACATATGGGGTATCGCCGTACTCGGGAGAAATTGCCTAACAAATTTTGTGGGGCTTTTTTTCTTTTCACCCCTTATGAAAATGTGAAGTTGGGGTCTACACCAGCATGTTAGTGTAAAAAAATAAATTTTTTACACTAACATTCTGGTGTTGCCCTATACTTTTCATTTTCAAAAGAGGGAAAAAAGCCCCCCAAAATTTGTAATGCAATTTCTCCCGACTACGGAGATACCCCATATGTGGGCGTAAAGTCCTCTGGGGGCGCACAACAAGGCCCAGAAGGGAGAGTGCACCATGTACATTTGAGGTGATTTGCACAGGGGTGGCTGATTTGTTACAGCGGTTTTGACAAACGCAAAAAAAACAAAACCCAACATGTGACCCCATTTTGGAAACTACACCCCTCACGGAATGTAATGAGGGGTGCAGTGAGAATTTACACCCCACAGGTGTCTGACGGATCTTTGGAACAGTGGGCTGTGCAAATTAAAAATGTTGTACAGACCACTGTTCCAAAGTTCTGACAGACACCAGTGGGGGTAAATGCTCACTGTACCCCTTGTTACATTCCTCAAGGGGTCTAGTTTCCAAAATGGTATGCCATGTGGGGGTTATTTTGCTGTCCTGGCACCATAGGGGCTTCCTAAATGCGACATCCCCCCTGAGCAAAATTTGCTCTCAAAAAGCCAAATATGACTCCTTCTCTTCTGAGCATTGTAGTTCGCTCGTAGTGCACTTCAGGTCAACTTATGGGGTACCTCCATAGTCAGAAGAGATGGGGTTTCAAATTTTGGGGGGTATTTTTTTGCTATTAACCCTTGCAAAAATGTGAAATTTGGGGGGAAACACCCATTTTAATGACATTTTTTTTTTTTTTTTTTTTACGTATGCAAAAGTCGTGAAACCCATGTGGGGTATTAAGGCTCACTTTATTCCTTGTTACGTTCCTCAAGGGGTCTAGTTTCCAAAATGGTATGCCATGTGGGTATTTTTTGCTGTCCTGGCACCACAGGGGCTTCCTATATGGGACATGCCCCCAAGCAAAATTTGCTCTCAAAAAGCCAAATATGACTCCTTCTCTTCTGAGCATTGTAGTTCGCCCGTAGTGCACTTCAGGTCAACTAATGGGGTACCTCCATACTCAGAAGAGATGGGGTTACAAATTCTGGGGGGTATTTTCTGCTATTAACCCTTGCAAAAATGTGAAATTTGGGTGGAAACACAAATTTTTGTGAAATTTTATTTTATTTTTTTACATATGCAAATGTCGTGAAACACATGTGGGGTATTAAGGCTCACTTAATTCCTTGTTACATTACTCAAGGGGTCTTTTTTCCAAAATGGTATGCCATGTGTTTTTTTTTTGCTGTTCTGGCACCATAGGGGCTTCCTAAATGCAACATGCCCCCCAAAAACCATTTCAGAAAAACGTACTCTCCAAAATCCCCTTGTCGCTCCTTCGCTTCTGAGCCCTCTTCTGCGCCCACCGAACACTTTACATAGACATATGAGGTATGTGCTTACTCGAGAGAAATTGGGCTACAAATATAAGTATACATTTTCTCCTTTTGCCCCTCGTAAAAATTAAAAAATTGGGTCTACAAGAACATGCAAGTGTAAAAAATGAAGATTGTGAATTTTCTCCTTCACTTTCCTGCTATTCCTGTGAAACACCTAAAGGGTTAAAAGGCTGACCGAATATTATTTTGTATACTTTGGGGGCTGCAGTTTTTATAAGGGGGTCATTTGTGGGGTATTTCTAAGATGAAGACCCTTCAAATCCACTTCAAACCTGAACTGGTCCCTGAAAAATAGTGAGTTTGGAAATTTTGTGAAAAATTGGAAAATTGCTGCTGAACTTTGAAGCCCTCTGGAGTCTTCCAAAAGTAAAAACACGTCAATTTTATGATGCAAACATAAAGTAGACATATTGTATATGTGAAATTTTTTTTAAATATTTTGAATATCCATTTTCCTTACAAACAGAGAGCTTCAAAGTTAGAAAAATGCTAAATTTTCAAATTTTTCATAAAATTTTCAAATTTTTCACCAAGAAAGGATGCAAGTTCCATTTTTTTTTACCACTATGTTAAAGTAGAATATGTCACGAAAAAACAATCTCGGAATCAGAATGATAACTAAAAGCATTCCAGAGTTATTAATGTTTAAAGTGACAGTGGTCAGATGTGCAAAAAATGGCCGGGTCCTAAGGTGTAAAATGGCTGGGTCCTTAAGAGGTTAAGTGTCCTGGCTACCTGAATGAACTCTGGTGTTTTCCTTGTATGCTTTGTCCTGCCTTGCAATTTGTATATACACTTTATGGGTGAAATTTATCAATGATGGCGTAGGTAGAAGTTTTTTGTAGCTTTTTGGTAGGTCTAAATTTGGTGCAATTGTACAAAATTTACCATACTTGTGCAAGGCATATGAAAAATGTTGTGCAAAGTTCTAAATCTAACCACAGTTCAATTTGTACACCTGAGCTGCACCTCACAGAAAAAGTGGACTCAGGGATTTTGTTCTACTGATTTGAGGCCAGGATTCCATTGAGTTTTTTTGTCCACCAGCAAAAATGCCAGAAAAACTGTCACAGCTTTTTCCTGCATTTTGTCAGATTTTATCGTGTTTTTTTCTTGCCTTTTTGATGTTGTGTGGAAATATGTCATTTTTGTACCCTGTGGCAATTTTTTTACTGCCATCGGGTACCACTACATGAGTCAGATGCAGAGTCCACAGAGTGTAAGGAAGTAAGGAGTGATGTACAGCATATACATATACAGTGTGCAGAGCATCACTACTTACCTCCGCCGGCTGGGGTGCATAGTGTACCCATATATACTATACAGGAGCCAAGCAAGGGAAGAGTTAACCCACGCTGCTGCTGAGCAGTTCTGGGTTAAGTCTTTGTGCGCTATCCTGTATATACAGCTGTCTATAGATGACTGTATATGCAGGACACAGTAGGCAGACATCAACAATTGGAGGTTCCCTGTTTAGGAAAACCCCAGGGGAGAGCGGCAAAAATGTAATAACCTTTTTTTTTTTTTTTTTATTCTCATTTTAGATACGTGAATACGGAGGACTACATCAGATTCGGTGGATTGCGACGATGAACAGCGGTTTTTTAAATGTCAATAAAAGGGATAACAAGGGCTGTGGGGGAGTGTTTTAAAAAAAAAATGTTTTCAATGTTTTGTGTTTTTTATAATTGAATTTTCAGGCTTAGTAGTGGAAGCCATCTTGTAGACAGAATCCATTACTAAGCCTGGGCATAGCATTAACCCCAAAATCAGTAAGCGCTAACCCCCAATTATTATCCCGGTACCCATCGCCACAGGGGTTCCGGGAAGAGCTGGGACCAACAGGACGGGAGAGTCAAGAATAGCCCTCCTGGGCCTAGGCGGTAACAGGCTGGTGTTATTTAGGCTGGGGAGGGCCGGTAACAATGGTCCTCCCCCACCCTGGTAAGGTCAGGCTGTTGCTGCTTGGTTGGCATCTGGCTAATAGTGAAAAAATGGGAGAACCACACACTTTTTTATTTTTTATTATTTAAAAAAAAATGCACAGGGTTCCCCCTATTTTCCGTATCAGCCAGATACCAACCAAGCAGCAACAGCCTGACGTTACCAGGGTGGGCGAGAACCATTGTTACTGGCCCTTTCCAGCCTAAATAATGCCAGCTTGTGAACACCTAGGCCCAGGAGAGCCCAGGAGAGCCACTCTTTTGACACTCCAGGCCTGTTGGTTCCTGCTCTTCCCGACACACCTGTGGCAGTGGGATAATAATTGGAGGTTAGTGCGAGCTGATTTTGAGGCTAATGCTAAGCCCCTGGCTTAGTAATGGATTCCGTCTATAAGACAGCTTCCACTACTTATTTAAAAAAAACACTCCCCTACAGCCCTCATTAACCATTTTATTAAAATAAAAAAAATGCTGGTCACAGTCCACCGAATCTGACGTAGTCCTCCGCATTAACGTATCTGAACTGAGAAGAAAAGAAAAACAAGAAATATGGGTTAGTACATTTTTTGCGCTCTCTCCTGGGGAGAGCACACATAATGCAGTGTGTTCTTAAACAGAATGCCTCCAATTTTTGCTAAACTACAACTCCCATCGTGGGGGCTGTAGTTAAGACACAGCTGGAGTCTCCCTGCTTGGGAATGCACTGCCAGAAAAGCTCTTCTCCCATTATGCAAAACGCATAATCAGAACAGTCAGGCCTGGACTGTGTAGGTCCGCCCCAATGACGTCATCACTTGGGGTGGAGCAGTAAAGGTCGCAGAGGATCTCAGGAGTGGGATCCCCCCTTTCCCCGGAACCCACGGGAAGCTCAGTGGAGCTGCATATGCCGCTGGCTTTTACATCATGTCCCATGATGGGAGTGTCACGATTCAGCTAGCTGGATGTGGATCCTCTGTGTCAGCGAGGGATTGGCGTGGACCGTGTCGGTGGACCGGTTCTAAGATGCTACTGGTATTCACCAGAGCCCGCCGCAAAGCGGGATGGTCTTGCTGCGGCGGTTGCAACCAGGTCGTATCCACCGGCAACGGCTCAACCTCGCTGACTGCTGAGAAGGCGTGGGACAGAAGGACTAGGCAGAGGCAAGGTCAGACGTAGCAGAAGGTCGGGGCAGGCGGCAAGGTTTGTAGTCAAAGTGGATAGCAGACGATCTGGAAACACAGGCTTTGGACAACACTAAACGCTTTCACTGGCACAAGGCAACAATATCCGGCAAGGAAGTGCAGGGGAAGTGAGGTAATATAGCCAGGGAGCAGATGGAAGCTAATTAGGCTAATTGGGCCAGGCACCAATCATTGGTGCACTGGCCCTTTAAATCTTAGAGAGCTGGCCCGCGCGCGCCCTAAGGAGCGGAGCCGCGCGCCAGGACATGACAGCCGTGGGCCGGGACAGGTAAGTGACTTGGGATGCGATTCGCGAGCGGGCGCGACCCGCTATGCGAATCGCATCCCCGTCGGCAATGTCAGTGCAGCGCTCCCGGTCAGCGGGTCTGACCGGGGCGCTGCAGAGAGAGCAACGCCGCGAGCGCTCCGGGGAGGAGCAGGGACCCAGAGCGCTCGGCGTAACAGAGAGTAGTTAAAGTTTAGCAGTGTTAAGGGATGGCTCCTGCATCCCCCGGCTGTCTCGGTAGAACACTTTCCTAGGCCTTTTTAATGGTGTATTTTTGCGTTAAAAAAACTTATTTGTGCAAAAAATTGCGTCTAAACAAAAAAATGCACATGATAAATTAGTATCCACTGTAAAATGCTTTGCACAATACACAAAAATAGAGTACTTGCTTTTTGCTCTGTCAAAAAAGACGGACTAAAAAGATGCAATGAAAGTCAATGGGCAATTTTGTGCACAAAAAAGTACACAAGAAAAAGGGGTAAACTCAATGATAAATCTCCCCCTATGAGCTTACTTAGACATGCTCTACTGGTAAACATTTTGTCTCCTGATTTGGTTTTAGCTATATCCTCCTAGTTTGACCGCTTCTGGCTAGGTCTGTGGCCTACCCACTTGCACCTGTATTTTGTTACCAGACTCAAACAACTTAGAACAAATTGGCCCTCATTTACTATTCTAAACCCTCTTTTGTCGTTTTTTTTTGTCGCATCTTTGTCTGCGCCATGTCGCAGACATCGTGCGCCAGTCTGCGACACGATGCAACATTTTTTCCCGACGGACCCGATGTGGATTCTCCCAAACCCGAAAAAGGGGCGTTACCCGACATTTCTGAGCTTTCCCATGTATTTATTAAGGTTTCCAACCCGAATTTGTTGTATTGTTGTGGATTTTTTCCCGACAGCTCAGAGGAGTTGGAAACCAAAACCAACAAAACCCACGTGCGACAAACAGGATGCGACATAATAATAAATATCAGGGGGAAAAAGCAGTCGGGTAAGAAAGCAAGATAGACTTACAACCCGATTTTCTTAGTAAATGAGGGCCATTGAGTCACAAACATCAACATAAAATATAAATACTTTATTAATAATAATAAAACAAAATTTTTTTGTTAATAGGAGTAAAACAACAGGGAAAGAAAGGTGGCATCCCAGAATGAACATCACTAGTTAACAAATGCATAGTAAAAGGATGTGAATCCTAGAATTCACAAAGCAGCATGCAGCATAAGGTAACTGGTGAACACCTAGGATTGCCTTAGGCTCTGCCACCTAGAGTGGTGTTTTTATATTTCTAGCCTGTTTGGGTTTGTTTGGCTGTTTATTCAACCAGTGATCCCTGTTTTATCATAACACATTGGTATTTGTATTACCATTTCATTTCATGTTATGGCTGATCGGTGAATATGATTGCTTCAAAATGATGTTTAGGAGCTCAAAAAATTGAATTTGTCATGTTGAACAGGATGTCCGATCTTTTTAATATTATAGAGCAGAAGGTACATACAACAATATACATTTAGTACAACCGATTATTTATTTTACAGTGGGCAGCCCTTCACAGTGAGTGACTGCCTAGTAAATATGCTCACACATGGAATATAATTATATAATGATCAAGGGTTTACAAGTTTGTATTATTATTATTATTATGAATGTTTCCCTATAAATCTGCCTGCTCAGCTTATTCTGTGCAGCAAGATGCTTCTAGCAGATAGGACTGCATGTTCAACAGGACAGGTTTGCTTTCAATACACAAAACAATTTAAGAATTATTAATGACATATCTATATACAAATTGTTGTGGTTATGGTTTCTCAACTTACATGTATCAATAGTGCTTTGATTGGCCAATTGTCAGAATAGGGAGAAAAAAATCATGTAACAAGTGATATACTGGTATAATTACCAAATTTGCCTAATATTACTATACTTTGACTGCACTAGGACTGTCAGGGGCCTGGCCAAAGAAGGGGAGGGCCCTCTAAAGTGATAGAATTTGGTGCCTTGCAGGTTCATGTCATGTAAAAGTACCAACTTGGTATGAAAAAACAAATAAAGATCCTTGACATTTTCTATTACATAATTAAATGGAACTGCTTGACTTAACATTTCTTACAGGACACTTAATATTTAGGAAAAATCTTTATATCTAATTCTAGACTTAACCTCTTCCCACCCTAGGTTGTATGCATACGTCCAAGTTGCTAGCTAGTTAGCGCAACTGGACGTATGCATATGTCCTAGTGATCTCCTTCACAGCACGATGCGCTACAGGAGATCGCCGGCGGGGCCCAGTTTTCAATCAGAGCAAGGGTCCCGCCAAGACCAGGTTCGCACCAGTCCCGGCAGCATTAACCCACTAGATGCCATGATCACGGAATTTATGGCATCTAGTGCAATTGCATGATCCTGTTAGTTGCCATGGCAGCAGGAGGCCAGCTGATGGCCACTTGTCTGCCTAGTACAGCAGCCGGTGAGGTCCAACCATAGACTGGATCCCACAGGCTGTTAGTCAGTGTAGTACAGTGTAGTATAAAAAAAACGCAAATTGTCGTCCAAAATGTGGAATAAAAAAGATCAAAAGGTAACATTGTCAAGGATGGGCTGAGGTGAGGCATTAAAATGTGAGTGACTGCTGCTCTTTACTGCTGATTGCCGGCACAAGGAATACACACCAGACCGTATGTTGGTACTAATAAATAGTAGAGTTTGTCCCACTAAAAAGAAGCCCTCAAAAATAAAAAAAATAAAAAAGGTTATGGCTGTCAGAACCTGACAACACAAAAAGGGTAAAAAAGAATGTTGTTGGGTAAATAAAAAAGAACATAAAAAGCTATATAAATTGAGTATCGCCATAATCGTACTGACCCACAGAAAAAAAATAACATAAAGTTTAGCATACAATGAATGCCCTAAAACAAATAATGGAAAAAAAATGGCAGAAATGTTCAAATTTTTCACAATATTTTAGAGTTTTTAACAAAAAAATGCTGCATTAATATACCAAGATTTACCACTGATATAAAAGACAATGGGGGAGATTTATCATTGCTTTTAGAGCATTTTTTTTGTCTATGTTTTGGCGCAAGCAGCATTTTTAGCAACTTTTATGAGTCTTTTGATAAAGAAAGTTTCACTCTTTTTGCCTACCCATAGAACTTTTTCTTTTTGACCATGCAGTGGTCACGTATTTATCATTTGCAACTTTTGTCAAAAGTCGCTATTTTGCGCGCAAAGGTACTTTTTTAGGAGCAAAGCTACACCACCTTGTGGACGACAGGGTCCCACTCCCCTTCTATGACGCGCTCAGGAGCTGAGCAAGTGTCATAGCTGGGTGGTCCTGGCAGCTATCTGCCACCAGGACCCATCTCTAATGCCAGACATCATCGATCATGATGATGCCCAGATTTAACCCCTTAAACACTGCAATAAAATTTTATTGTAGCATCTAAAATGCAAGTAAAAATGTCCCGGCAGCTCTGTGAAAGTAAGTAAAAACACCTAACCTGACACATTCAGGAACCGGGAAAGTGTCTACTTGCCTCCCTCACAAGCATCTAAAAAAGTGTATGTGGTAGAGCTTTTCCCACCAAAGCAGAGCTGCACAAAATTCATCATCCTGCTGCACCTTCGAAACCGTGGCATCCCAAACAGCTGTAGGACAGCAGGAGGGTCCCCTACCTTCCTCCTTGCTGTCCGATCGCCAAATGACTGCTCAGTGCCGCTGTAACAATCAGTCACCTCTGTGCAAATCACCTCAAATGTACATCCGCAACAACCGATTCCCAGGATGGGTTAGGGTGAAAATTAATCAAAGAACTTTTGACCCTGGGAAGCCCAGGGTCACTGAAACCCTTATTATCTCCCACCCCTAAAATTTAACCTTTATTCATCTGTTATTAAAAGAATTTATAAGGTGAGTGTATAACTTAAAAAATACGGGCTTGTGTGTGCTTAATAGTATTGTTCGTATTTCATCCAGTTATCACTGGTAAATGAATTGGTCCATATGTGGACTGCAGTTCCACAGTATATTGCACGCACAAGCTGACGATATTAAAATGCTGAAAATGCCCCCTCTACATGTTTCACTACTTCCGTAGCGTCCTCAGGAGGGAAAATGGGCATCAACTCCTTGGTCTACCTACTGAGTATTTATACCTTTTGGGAACTCCCACTTTCATAGATCCACCTATCATAAGTTCATTATTTAATGCGCACCTGTGTAACGCTAATTTGGACCAATCAGGTCCTGTTTACTGGTATTACCTGTATCTCCATCAACCTATCATCATTCCGGAGTTATCTCCTCGTCATCATAGCGGACAGGCGCTGGGTAGTGACGCGTATGTCATCTGATTATTGGCGTCCAATCTTGAGCTTTAGACCGTGCACATACCTTGTTTGCGTTCCACATATCTGATGTTTGCGCTCCACTTCGGCATCCCGCCTCACTGCGCATGTCCGGAAATCGCGCTTGCGTACTAGTTCATTACCCGGACTTAGCCCGATATTCACGGAGAGCACTGCGCATGCGCAAGGGTATCCAAAACTTAGGAATAACTCTATTCATAATTGTTTATTGACCAACTGGTATTAGAAGTTACTATATTCCCATAAGTGATGTATTAGGTGATATATTAAGTGTTTCTTCATATGGATATTTTAAGATGGTAGTGTATGGTGAAAAGTTAATTATTAGCCCCACAGATCTTATTTAGCAAAGTTATCTACTCTTTAGCAGGGCTATATAGGAATGGTACCTAGAACTGTCCAGAATAAAACCTGTATTGGCTCGGGATATATAGATATAATCCATATTTTGTATGACGCGGGATATGTACTGTCCCCAAGGTGTATATGAGTTTCCCCAAGAGAGTGTTATATATCATATTTGGTGTAAAGGCAGATATATAGGTTGTAGTTTCCTTTGTTCTAGTATCCTACATATCAGATATCCGGTGTCCTACACTCTTAAAGTTGTTCTAATACCTTTTGTTACCCTCTTTCAGATGTCATAGGGTCTCCCATCCGGACACGATCCCATGATCCATCCAGCCACCAAACCACATCGCTCCCTCCTTTCCAACAGTGTATCTCCTCATGGTGAGTATCGAGTTATATTATAGGGAATCATATGTATAAAAGCTGATAGCCTCTTAAAATGTTAAGGCTACATGTCTATCAGGTAAGTGCACTGGTGGGTGGATCTTTCTATGGGTGTGGGTTATCTTATGTTTTATGGTGACCTTTCATTATCTCACTCATCTATCTAGCTATATTTCTTTATTAGTAGTCCTGTCCATTCGCTCAAATGAGGAATGCTGCATTGAGGCCTCTCGGTGATAGACACTTAAGTCTGTATATCCATTTAGCTTCTTCCCTTAGAAGCATTCGGTCTATGTTGCCTTTTCTCGGGCCCAATCTCATATTGCAGATACCCCAAAACTTTAGACCAAGTAAGTTGTTGCTGTGTACAGCATGCATATGTCTTGATATGGGTGTATCAACTCCTGTCCTAATATTACTTAGGTGTTGACTGATACGTCTCCTAAACTCCTGCGTGGTTTTACCCACGTAGAGTTTTGGGCATTCACATTGGGCAACATAGACTATATTCCTTGTTTTGCAATTGATAAACTGTCTGATTTCATACTCCCGTTCATCCACTGGATTTTGGAATTTCTTTGTTTTTGGTAGGAACTTACAGAAACTGCAATTGCCACATCCAAAAGACCCCGTTATGCGATTAGACAGCCAAGTGGTTAGAACAACTTTAAGAGTGTAGGACAACGGATATCTGATATGTAGGATACTAGAACAAAGGAAACTACAACCTATATATCTGCCTTTACACCAAATATGATATATAACACTCTCTTGGGGAAACTCATATACACCTTGGGGACAGTACATATCCTGCGTCATACAAAATATGGATTATATCTATATATCCCGAGCCAATACAGGTTTTATTCTGGACAGTTCTAGGTACCATTCCTATATAGCCCTGCTAAAGAGTAGATAACTTTGCTAAATAAGATCTGTGGGGCTAATAATTAACTTTTCACCATACACTACCATCTTAAAATATCCATATGAAGAAACACTTAATATATCACCTAATACATCACTTATGGGAATATAGTAACTTCTAATACCAGTTGGTCAATAAACAATTATGAATAGAGTTATTCCTAAGTTTTGGATACCCTTGCGCATGCGCAGTGCTCTCCGTGAATATCGGGCTAAGTCCGGGTAATGAACTAGTACGCAAGCGCGATTTCCGGACATGCGCAGTGAGGCGGGATGCCGAAGTGGAGCGCAAACATCAGATATGTGGAACGCAAACAAGGTATGTGCACGGTCTAAAGCTCAGGATTGGACGCCAATAATCAGATGACATACGCGTCACTACCCAGCGCCTGTCCGCTATGATGACGAGGAGATAACTCCGGAATGATGATAGGTTGATGGAGATACAGGTAATACCAGTAAACAGGACCTGATTGGTCCAAATTAGCGTTACACAGGTGCGCATTAAATAATGAACTTATGATAGGTGGATCTATGAAAGTGGGAGTTCCCAAAAGGTATAAATACTCAGTAGGTAGACCAAGGAGTTGATGCCCATTTTCCCTCCTGAGGACGCTACGGAAGTAGTGAAACATGTAGAGGGGGCATTTTCAGCATTTTAATATCGTCAGCTTGTGCGTGCAATATACTGTGGAACTGCAGTCCACATATGGACCAATTCATTTACCAGTGATAACTGGATGAAATACGAACAATACTATTAAGCACACACAAGCCCGTATTTTTTAAGTTATACACTCACCTTATAAATTCTTTTAATAACAGATGAATAAAGGTTAAATTTTAGGGGTGGGAGATAATAAGGGTTTCAGTGACCCTGGGCTTCCCAGGGTCAAAAGTTCTTTGCTCAAATGTACATGGCGCACTCTCCCTTCTGGGCCTTGTTGTGCGCCCCCAGAGCACTTTGCGCCCACATATGGGGTATCTCCGTACTCGGGAGAAATTGCGTTACAAATTTTGGGGGGCGTTTTTCCCTTTTACCTCTTTTTTATTTTTTTACACTAACATGCTGGTGTAGACCCCAACTGTTCCTTTTCATAAGGGGTAAAAGGAGAAAAAGCCCCCCAAAATTTGTTAGGCAATTTCTCCCGAGTACGGCGATACCCCATATGTGGCCCTAAACTGTTGCCTTGAAATACAACAGGGCTCCAAAGTGAGAGCGCCATACGCATTTGAGGCCTGAATTAGGGACTTGCATAGGGGTGGACATAGGGGTATTCTATGCCAGTGATTCCCAAACAGGGTGCCTCCAGCTGTTGCTAAACTCCCAGCATGCTTGAACAGTCAATTGCTGTCCAGAAATGCTGGGAGTTTTTGTTTTGCAACAGCTGGAGGCTCCATCTTAGAAACACTGCCATACAATACGTTTTTCATTTTTATTGGGGAAGGGGGGTGGTGGGGGGGGGGGGGCAGTGTACGTGTGTATATGTAGTGTTTTACTCTTTATTTTATGTTAGTGTAGTGTAGTGTTTTTAGGTTACATTCACACTGGCGGCAGATTACACTGAGTCTCCCGCTAGTAGTTTGAGCTGCGGCGGAAAATTTGCCGTAGCTCAAATTTGCAGCAGGGAACTCACTGTAATCTGCCGCCAGTGTGAATGTAGCCTGTACATTCACACGGGAGGGGGGTCAAAACTACAACTCCCAGCATGCACTGACAGACCATGCATGCTGGGAGTTATAGTTTTGCAACAGCTGGAGGCACACTGGCTGGAAAACCTTGAGTTAGGTTCTATGACCTAACTCAGTATTTTCCAACCAGTGTGCCTCCAGCTGTTGCAAAACTACAACTCCCAGCATGTACTGATTGCAGAAGGGCATGCTGGGAGATGTAGTTATGCAATGGCTGGAGGCAGGCAAGTACAACTCCCAGCATGCCAAGACAGCCTTATGCTGTTCCTGAATGCTGGGAGTTGTAGTTTTGCAAGATTTAGAGGGGTTCAAGTTGTAAATCACTGTCCAGTGGTCTCAAAACTGTGGCCCTCCAGATGTTGCAAAACTACAACTCTCAGCATGCCCAGACAGCAAACTGCTGTCTGGGCATGCTGAGAGTTGTAGTTTTGCAACATCTGGAGGGCTACAGTTTGAGACCACTTAGTGATCTACAACCTGAACCCCTCTAAATATTGCAAAACTACAAGTCCCAGCATGCCCACACAGCAAACAGCTGTCTGGGCATGCTGGGAGTTGTAGTTTTGCAACATCTGGAGGGCCACGGTTTAGAGACCACTGTAAACTGTGGCCCTCCGGATGTTGCTAGGCAACAACTCACCTAGCAGGACCCGGAAGCCGCCGCCGCCGCACGTGGGGGATCCCCGCATGGAGGATCGCGATCCGGGATCCAGGTAGGGACCTTCGGCGCCGACCCTCCCTGGACGGTTCCCCCGTGTTGCCCGGACACCGATAGGTGGGCAAAGTGGGGGAACCGAACTTTAACCCCCCCTCCCCCGGTCTGCTATCGGTCGGTCGCTCGGCCTACCAATAGCAGGGATAGGAGGGGTGGCACCCCTGCCACCAAACTCCTATCCCTTTAGGGGGATCGAGGGTGTCTCGGACACCTATGATCCCTCTTATTTTCCGGGTCACCAGTTCACCAGTGACCCGTATGACCCGGAATCGCGCAGATCGCAGGTCTGAATTGACCTGCGATTTGCACGCATCGCGGTCATGGGGGGGTCTCAGGACCACCCTCGGCGATGTGACGGGATGCCTGCTGTTAGATAACAGCAGTCATCCCGGCCCGATCACCGCTACCGGTGACGCGGCGCTCCCGGAACCCCGCGACGTACATGTACGTCGCCGCGCGCCAAGTGACACTTCGCGGCGCCGTACATGTACGTCGCTCGTCGTGAAGGGGTTAATGTATATTATATAAAACAACCTTCAATGTCTTGTTACATTAACCTTTTAGAGTGGTGACCAAATAATTTTGGGACTTGCACTGATTTTATTGAGCCCCCTAGAGTCCCTTCTATGGTGCACAGTTATTTCCCATTCTTTCCATTTTAGGAGGTGGGACTAGAGCTGCGCTTCTGTCCAGCAGCACTTCCTTTCCCTTATTTCTCTGGTCAATCAGTACCTACTCCTCTCTGCTATTCCATGAAATAGTGATGCAGAAAATGCACTAGACTGAACAAGGCTGGTGCTGTGCTAGTGGCTTCATGATGAATGGGGCTTACAAGGTAATGTACCTGTATCACAGCAAGGAAGAGTTGCTGATGATTAGTGTTGCTCGCGAATATTCGCAATGCAAATTTTATTCGCGAATATCGTTTGCGAATTTTGCGAATAGCACTATATATTCGTAATTACGAATATTCAGTTTTTTTTTTGTCTTTTTTATCACAGTACACATCACAGTGATCATCCCTCTCTGCTTCCAGCTTGTGTGGTGTAAAGAAGGCTCTAATACTACTGTGTGAGACTGGCGTGCGAATTTTCGCACATGCGAAAATTTGCACATGCTAATTTTCGCATGTGCGATTTTTTGCTTATGCTAATTTTGTATATGCTAATTTTCGCATATGTTAATTCGCATTTGCGAAAATAAAACACGAATATTACGAATATGCGAATTTAGCAAATATATGACGAATATTCGTCCATATATTCGCGAATATTCGCGAATTCGAATATGGCCTATGCCGCTCAACACTACTGATGATAATGATGATGATTAAACAACAAAGCAGGTCACAGTAAGGTGTTAAATAATAAAAGCAACACAGGACTAATGCTGATAATGATGGCTAGAGATGAGCAAAATTTAGAAAAATTCGATTCGGCCGATTCACCGGCCTACAGAGAGCCTCAATAGGAGTGTAGAACACGTTGCCTTGCTGAAACACGCATAAAGTGTGTGCTTTGTTAGTGAAATAATACTGTTATTCAGTATGACATGCAGAGCGGCACAATGACAGAGCCTGGAGGTGGCATCGGTATGAAGAGACCATATAGTGGCTAAATGACACAGCGTGCAGGTGGCAGCAGCATGAGGAGAACATATAGCAGCTGAATGACACAGCCTGGAATTGGCAGCAGCATGTGGTAGCTGAATGATACAGTCTGGAGTTTGCAGCAGCATGAGGAGAACATATAGTGGCTAAATGACACAGCCTGGAGGTGGCGGAAGCATGAGAAGGCCACATAGTGGCTGGATGACACAGCAGGGAGGTGGCGGCAGCATGAAGAGATCATATAGCTGAATGACACAGCCTGGAGTTGGCGGCAGCATGAGGAGACCACATAGTGGCTGAATGAAACAGCCTGGAGTTGGCGGCAGCATAAGAACATATAGTGGCTGAATGACACAGCATGGAGGTGGTGGCAGCATGAGGAGAACATATAGAAGGAGATTTATCGTTCTTTTCAAACGTCTGGCTTTTATATGACAACTTTTAACTTACTTTTGCTTACGTGCAACCTATTTATCAAATAGTCGCATGATTTTGATAAATAAATCACACGCAAGCAAAACCTGGGAAACCTGCTTACAAAAGCATATATTAAAGCAGAAAATGTTCCCTTATGTTAATAGCCAAAGTTCTTTATCTACCTTTTATTACCAGTAGTGTTGCTAGAGAGTGACAGGGAGGGGGGGTGTACTGCATCGGGTGTCACACTGACTGACCTGCCCGGCACTCAATAGCTACACTCCAACTATCCCGCAAAAACCCATCCCCCCTCCTCAGAAATAAAAAAATATTAAAAACATACTAAACCGCACTATATCCTTACTCTGGAGGCTTTTTTATTTAATTTTGAGCCCACAATTTGTGACGTTGGTGGGCGCTGCTATGCTGAGGCCGGAATTTACGTCAGGAAGGAAGACAGTGCAGCACCAACAGGCACATAAACCATAGTGAAGCCACAATAAAGAAAAATGGCTCGGTACATTACTAGTGTTGCTCTCGAATATTCGCAATTCGAATATTATTCGCGAATATCGCATATTCGCGAATTTCGCGAATATAGCGCTATATATTCGTAATTACGAATATTCGTTTTTTTTTTTTTTTTTTTTTTCCACAGTACACATCACAGTGATCATCCCTCTCTGCTTCCAGCTTGTGTGGTGTAAAGAAGACTCTAATACTACTGTGTGTGACTGGCGTGTGAAGTTTCGCATATGCGAACATTTGCATATGCTAATTTTCGCATATGCGAATTTCCGCTTATGTTAATTTTAGTATATGCTAATTTTCGCATATGTAAATTTTCGCATATGTGAATTTTTCGCATTTGCGAAAATAAAACGAGAATATTACGAATATGCGAACATTCGCGAATATATGACGAATATTCGTCCATATATTCGCGAATATTCGCGAATTCGAATATGGCCTATGCCGCTCAACACTATACATTACCCACCCCAAAATGTCATGAAGTTGTATTACAATAGATGTTTCTTTTTTTTAAGGAAAAATGTTAGTGCCACAAATGGGTTATTTACGTAGTCAGAAAAAATTCTTACACAATTATTTTGTGCCTTATTCTATTTTAACACAACATTAATTTTAAAATGTAGTGGTTACGCCAGCATGTACGTGTCCTAAAATTAACAAGGTGTTATTTTCAACCTTAAAATTAATAGAGTTATTAGTTATATAATTATTTTTTTCTATAATTAACATTAACATAAATGTAGTAGCTTTGTTTCATGATGCAGGACAAGAACACTTGTTAAAGTGGGTGTTAATATATACTTTTCTGCGGACGTATGTACTTTATGTAAGCCAGGTTGGACCTGGAATACATATGGGACTTTTCAATGGAGATGCATCATGCAACTTTTTTCTTCATAAATATTGACTAACGCACTTGATAAATACATGACCACTGCAAAGTAAAAAAAAAAATTGCTACCTGAGCAGATTTCAGAAATGTGCTTTGGAATAAGCAAAAATCTAAAAGTCGCAGCATGTATAGAAATGTTGCACATTGCAGCATGAGGAGAACATATGGGGGCAGTATATGAGACAGCTTGGAGCTGGCATTAGCATGAGGAGAACATATGGTGGCAGAATGAGACAGCCTGGAGGTGGCATCAGCTTGAGGAGAATATATGGTGGCAGAATGAGACAGCCTGGAGGTGGCATCAGCACGAGGAGAACATATGGTGGCAGAATGAGACAGCCTGGAGGTGGCAGCAGCAGCATCTGGAGTCCGAAAGTGACCCGGTGACAGAGTGGTGCGATGGGTGGCAATACCAGTATGAAGGTGGGTGAAAAAAGGAGAACATGCCATCAGATATGTGGCATCAGGCAGGTGGCAGTATCAGAATAGTAGCTGAGGCAGGTAGGCAGAAGTAAACGGTCTATTTTGTAAAAGTGTTAGTGTGCACAAGTAATGATGATATGCATTACGTAAAACTTAACTTTTAATAATATGCTTAGGATAAAATATATGGACCCAAATTTTTATTTTTCAAATCAAACAAAAGAAAAGGTGTGCAAAAATCCCATGTGCCACCTATACCACCAAGTGTTGATGTGATGCAAAGACCTCTAAAAGGTGGAAAGGAACAACGGGTAAAAACTTCTCCTGTAAGGCCCCATACAGGAACCTCTCCCTATTTCCACCTACAAACACTGCCATTTCCCAGGATAGGGATCAGTTCCTGTGTGAGGCTGCCCTTTTTAAGGTGAGCAACACTTTCCTCGTATTGTCCATTCTAGCAGGTGGGGGTAAAAACTTCTCCTGTAAGGCCCTACTCTTGCCATTTTAATTCCCTTCTTGGCAAGTGTTACTCACCCTGAAAAGGGCAGCCCCACACAGGAAACTCTCTCCATTACCAGCTTAAAACCCTGGGAAATGGCAGTGTTTGTAGGGGGAAATAGGGAGAGGTTCCTGTGTGGGATCACCCTTTTTAGGGTGAGTAACACTTGCCAAGAAGGGATAGAGTAGGGCCTTACAGGGGAAGTTTTTACCCCACCGGTTACAATGGATCATCCATTGTTCCCTTCCACCTTTTAGAGGTCTTTGCATCACATCAATTTTTGGCGGTGTAGGTGGCATATGGTGTCCTTTTGTATGATTTAAAAAAAATTGGGTACATATATTATCCTAAGAAAAGTTAAAGGGGTACTCCGGTGGAAAACTTTTTAATGAATTGGTGCCAGAAAGTTAAACAGATTTGTAAATGACTTCTATTAAAAAAAATCTAAATCCTTTTAGTACTTTTTAGCAGCTGTATGCTACAGAGGAAATTCTTTACTTTTTGAATTTCTTTTTTGTGTTGTCCACAGTGCTCTCTGCTGTCAGGAACTGTCCAGAGCAGCATAGGTTTGCTTTTGGGATTTTCTTCCGCTCTGGACAGTTCCTGATACGGGCATCAGGTTTAAGCAAGAGAGCACTGTGGACAACAACAAAAAAAATAAATAAAAAAAATAACAGCTGCTAAAAAGTACTGAAAGGATTAAGAATTTTTAAAAGAAGTAATTTACAAATCTGTTTAACTTTCTGGCACCAGTTCATTAAAAAAAAAAGTTTTCCACTGGAGTACCCCTTTAAGTTTTAGTTAATGCATATCCTCAATACTTACATGTGGTCTGATGCAGAGGAATATCTATAACTGGGGAGCAGCATCTTAATATGTTTAGCATTATCCATATTCGTGAAGTGTTGGTGTGGCACCATGGTCAATCTAATCTGATGCATCAGGCATTGGCGGGTGGAAATCCTGGCCGATCCATGCTTGATTCATCTTCACAAAGGTCAGTCTCTCCACATTTTTTGTGGACAGATGAGTTCTCCTTGGGGTTACCATGGCCCCTGCCGTACTAAACACCCTCCCTGATGGCACACTACTGGCCGGGCAGGAGAGCTTTTCCAGAGCAAACTCTGCTAGTTGCGGCCACAAATCAAGTTTGGCTGCCCAGAAGTCCAGCTTCAAGGTGTGTTGGTATGGGCATGTCAAGGTATGCCACCACCTGCTGGTTCAGCTCCTGCTCCAGGCCTACCTGCTGCTGATGAGTTGCTTCACTATGTGGGTGAAGAAAGCTACTCATTAGTGACTGTAGAATCAGGCTGCTGCTGATGGAGCTGGTACTGCTCCTGCCACCCCACCACTCCCCAGTAGCCATGGCAGTCGAAGGTGAGCACACAGGGCCCCCTGAGTCAGACCTGCGAATGGATGGACGTTGTCACTCGTCATTGCGCCGCGCCGTGCAGCGCATAGCAACGACGCATGGGACGCACACCGGAGGCCTGAAGCAGCGTGGACCCGACCCTGGCAACAGGTAATTATGCAACCGGGGATGGGCGGAGGCAACGGGGCAGCGGCGCCGGCAATGGGTGCCGCTGCCCCTTCTCTCCCCCTGGCTATCGGCGCCGGCAATCTGGCGCCGGCACCGATAGTCAGGGGAGAGAACGGGCAGCGGCGCCGATAGCCAGCGGGAGAGAAGCGGCGGCAGCAGGGCTCTAGACCCCAGGAAAGGCAGGGGGAGACAAGCGGGCAGCGACGGCCTCTCTCCCGCTGCCTTTCCTGGGGGTGTATCGGGTTATACACATGCACACACACGCACCCTCATTTTACCATGGATATTTAAGTAAAAAACTTTTTTTACCCAATATCCCAGGTAAAATGAGGGTGCGTGTTATGGGCCGGTGCGTGGTATACCCCGATAAATATGGTATATAAACAGCAAAAAGAACAAAAATGAAAGTGTTGGCCCTTTAAAAAATTATGAGTAAGAAATTATAGATGGGGATCAGGAAAAAGCAAATATATTAACCTCTTAAGGATGCAGGGCACGGGTACGCGCTGCGCCCGGTCCTGGTATATAACGTGGGGTCTGTCCCGGGGACTAATGACAGCCAAGACCCTGGGCTAATAGCATTGTGCCGATTCATTAGACGTGGCGTTCATAGTTGATGAAAGTAAAAGCTTCCCGGCAGCTCAGTAGGGCTGATTGGGACCATTGAGGTGAAATCGCGATGTCCCGATCAGCTAGAACACAAGCGGAGGTCCCCTTACCTGCCTCCGTTGCATCCAATCGGCAATTAATTGCTCCAAGCCTGTAATCCAGGCTTGAGCAATCGACCGCCGATAACACTGATTTTTGCCGTGTCAATGCACGGCAATGATCTGTGTATGAGATCGGTATGTGCAGTTTAATAGCCACTAGGCGGGGGCTATTACACTGCAAAAAAAAAAGTGTGAGAAAAGTTTATAAAGATCATTTTACCTCTTCCATAATAAAAGTAAGAATCACCCCCTTTTACCATTTAAAAAAAACTGTGTAAATAAAAATAAACATATGTGGTATCGTCATGTGCAGAAATGTCCGAACTATAAAAATATATAATTAATTAAGCCGCATGGTCAATAGCATACGCGCAAAAAAAAGTAGCAAAGTCCAAAATAGCGTATTTTTGGTCACTTTTCAAATCATGAAAAAAGGAATAAAAAGCGATCAAAAAGTCAGATCAATATAAAATGAGCCCTCATACTGGTCCGTACGCAGAAAAATAAAAAAGTTATAGGGGTCAGAAGATGACAATTTTAAACGTATACATTTTCCTTTTTTTAGAAGTAATACAAAATCAAACCTAAATAAGTACGGTAAAATTTTAAGGATATGGACCTACAGAATAAAAATAAGATGTAATTTTTACCGAAAAATGCACTGCGTTGAAACGGAAGCCCACAAAAATGGAATTTTTTCTTCAATTTTGTCGCACAATAAATTTTTTTCTGCTTCGCCGTGGATATTTTGGTAAAACGACTAATGTCACTGCAAAGTAGTATTGGTGGTGCAAAAAATAAGCAATAATATGGAATTTTAGGTGCAAAATAGAAAGCGTTATAATTTTTAGAAAGTGATGAGGAAAAAATGAAAATGCGGGACTTCACTTCACTTCGCCGGTGATTGGGTGAGTGCAGTATGACTAGCCGACCACCAGCAACAAGGAAGAGGATGGCGGCGGAGGCCGGAGCTGGTTACCGAAGGCACTGGGGGAGCGTCATAAGGTATGAACCTCTTTATTTTTTTTACTGCTGGCAGGATGATGGGCAATTTTCCTATCCCGGAGTACTCCTTTAAGGACCAAGCATTTTTCTGTTTTTGCACTTTTTCGTTTATTCCCTACTTACATTTTGAAAATTATGACCTTTTCAATTTTGCACCTAAAAATCCATATGTTGGCTTAATTTTTGCACCACCAATTCTACTTGTTAATGATATCAGTCATTTAGAATCTATGGAGAAACTGGAAAAAAAAAAATCATTGTGCCACAAAATTGAAGAAAAAACATAATTTTGTAAATGTTGGGGGGTTCCGTTTCTACACAGTAAATTTTTCTGTAAAAACAACACTTTATCTTTATTCTGTAGGTCCATACAATTGAAATGATACCCTACTTATATAGGTTTGATTTTGTATTACTTCTGGAAAAAATCATAACTACATGCACAAAAATTTATACATTTAAAATTCTCCTCTTCTGACCCCTATTACTTTTTTATTTTTCCATGTACGGGGTGGCATGAGGGCTCATTCTTTGCACGGTGATCTGAAGTTTTAAATGGTACCATTTTTGCTTTGATTGTACTTTTTGATCACTATTTATTCCTTTTTTTATGGTATAAAAAGTGACCAAAAATATGTTATTTGGGGCATTGGAATTTTTTTGCGCATACACCATTGATCGTGCGGTTTAATTTACAATAGATTTTTATAGTTCAGACATTTATGCACGCGGCGATATCACATATGTTTATTTTTATTATGTTTATATATTTTTTTATGGAATTTGGGAAAAGGAGGGTGATGTAAACTTTTATTAAGGAAGGGGTTAATGTGTGTGCTTTTAAACTTTTATTTTTTACACTTTTAGTCACCTTAGGGGACTTTTAGGAGGAATCATTTGATTCCTCATACAGATCAATGTGGTTCCATAAAACCACATTGATCTGTGTGCTCTGTGCTCGATTGATAAAGCCTGGTCCTTTATCATTCTGAGCGCCGGAGCCAGCACAGGAGCAGAGGTAAGCTTTCCGCTACCTCAGCAGTGGATCGCTCCCCGGCGATCGTGATGCGGGGCAATCTACCCCACTGGACCACCAGGGATGGGAGAAAGGCACCTTTAGATGCCGCTGTCAGCTTTGACAGCGGCGATCCAAAGGGTTAATAGCCGCCCGTGTCAATCGCCGCATGTCTGCTATTAACGCAAGCCCCCAGCTACAGGAATCAGCTGGGAGCCAGCCGATATGATGCAGGCTCGAGCTGGAAGCCTGTGTCATACCCCATCAATGGCACATGGATGAGCATAGACATCCATGGTCGTTAACAGGTTAATATAGTCATTAATGACATAGTAGAGGGGTTGAATAGTAAAGTAGCAATCTTTGCAGATGATAGTAAACTCTGTAAAGCGGTAAACACAATAGAGGACAGTGCACTGTTATAAATGCATCTGGATAGGTTGAAGGTTTGGGCTGAGAAGTGGCAGATGAGGTTCAACACTGATAAATGTAAGGTAATGCCCATGGGGAGGAAAAATCCGGGCTGGGATTATGTATTAAAAGGGAGAACACTTGGGACGACTGACATGTAAAAGGACTTAAGAGTCTTAGTTAACAGTAAATTTAGCTGTAGTGACCGAGCAGCTGCTGCCAAGGCAAATAAAATCATGGGGTGCATTAATAGGGGCAGAGATGCCCACGACAAGGAAATAATTCTACCACTGTACAAATCACTAGTCAGACCACACATGGAATACTGTGTACAGTACTGGGCACCAGTGTACAAGAAAGATATAGTGGAGCTACCAGAGTAATACGGGGAATGGGAGGACTACAGTACCCAGAAAGATTATCAGAATTGGGTTTTAGTTTAGAAAAAAGAATAGGGGCGACCTAATAACTATGTATAAATATATTAGGGGACAGTACAGAGATCTCTCCCATGATCTATTTATACTGAGGACTGTATCTCTAAGAAGGGGACATCCTCTACATCTTGAGGAAAGAAGGTTTCTACACCAGCACAGACGGGGGTTCTTTACGTAAGAGCAGTCAAACTATGGAATTTTCTCCGAGAGGAGGTGGTCATGGTGAACTCTGTAAAAGAGTGTAAATGGGGTCTGGATGCATTTTTGGAGAATAATAACATCATTGGTTATTGATAATAGATTTATAGAGACAGAATGTTGATCTAGGGATTTATTCTGACTGCCATATTTGGAGTAAGGAAAGAATTTTTACCTCTAGTGTGTTTTTTTTTGCCTTCCTCTGGATAAACTTAGTAGGGACACATTAGGGTTACAGCTTGAACTTGATGGACTCTGGTCTTTTTTCAACCTTATGAACTATGTAACTATATAACTTTGTTAGTATGTAACGCTCGCAACACCACCTCCCATGCCACTCTCCTCACCACTACTTGCCCGCCTAGCATGGAAAGCGCTGGATGTCTCCTCCAGTTCTTGGCTGGACAGTAGCCGCTGACTGTCCTTTAGTAGATTGTCCTTACTGAATAGTGGAGCTGAATCCAAAGAATAAGATACTTCTGTGGGGGAGGGAACAGCATAGGACAGAGGTAATGGGAAGACAGGGACTGCTCCCGGGCCATGCCAACTGAGGGTTGTGTCTGAGGAACCCACCAACTGTTGACTGGGAGTGTCAGATGTCACATGTGATGAAGTGGATGACCATGTTAACCAATCGATGACGACAGATGGGTTGCTGGTCGAGACACAACCGCTAGCTGATATCGGAAGCACAGGCCTCTCGCTGCGACTCCTGCTACCACTTGTCCCTAGTCTGCTGCGACCTCTGCCTGATGATTTTAGGCCTCTGCCACTCCTCTGTGCACATCCTGCCACTTCTCTGCCTTACAAACTTAGTGCGTATATCAGGGGAGGACAATACGCTCCACTAAGCTTAGAACAGTATTTGTCTACAACATCAGCAGGTGTGTGCTTTTGGCTGACCTTTCACAGTATCTAGGCCCTTAAGACTTTAACAGGAACAAAATGGAACACCACTGAGATGTACGTATTTGGTATGCTCTTATGAGGGGAGGACAATGCGCTCCAGTACGCTTAAAACAGTATTTGTGTCCATCACCAGCCAGTGTGTACTGTTGCCTGGCCTTTCACAGTATCTAGGCCCTTAAGACTTTAACAGGAGCCAAATAGTACACCACTGAGATGTACGTATGTGGTATGCACTTATGAGGGGAGGACAATGCGCTCCAGTACGATTAAAACAGTATTTGTGTGCAACACCAGCCAGTGTGTACTTTTGCCTGGCCTTTTACAGTATATAGGCCCTTAAGACTTTAACAGGAGCAAAATAGTACACCACTGAGATGTAAGTATGTGGTATGCACTTATGAGGAGAGGACAATGTGCTCCACTAAGCTTAAAACAGTATTTGTCTACAACACCAGCAGGTGAGTACTTTTGCCTGGCCTTTCACAGTATCTAGGCCCTTAAGACTTTAATATGAACAAAATAGTACACCACTTAGATGTACTTATGTGTTATGCTCTTATGAGGAGAGGACAATACGCTCCACTACGCTTAAAACAGTATTTGTATGCAACACCTGCCGGTATGTACTTTTTCCTGGCCTTTCACAGTATCTAGGCCCTTAAAACTTAGCAGGAACAAAATTGTACACCACTTAGTTGTACGTATGTGGTATGCACTTATGATGGGAGGACAATGCGCTCCAGTATGCTTAAAACAGTATTTGTGTACAACACCAACATTACACACCTGTGCTGAAGCACACATTTGCTGTGTACTACACCCAAAATTGCACTCTCTCTCAATCACCTTCCCTTCCCTATCAGTGCTTTTAGGCTGGGTTTGGGGTTGAGGTGAATTGCTGCTGTAAAAAAGCTTTCTGTGCAACACACTGCTCTCTGTCCCTCTCTGTAATAGAAAGCAAATGTGACTGGGAGGTGAATAGCTGCTGTAAAAATGCTTTTCTGTGCAACACTCACTGCTCTCTGTCCCTCTCTCTGTGCAACAGAACACTGATGTGACTGGGAGGTGAATTGTTGCTGGAGAAATGATTTTTTGTGCAACACACAGCACTGTCTGTCCCTCTCCCTCTCTCTGCAATAAAAGGTTGAAGTGACTGGCGGCAAGATGGCTGCCAATTATATAGGACTTTTACATCACAGGGGTGGCTGACTGCTAATAGGCTGCATGCTGCATGTGATTCAGGGTCATCCCGCCTACCCTTGTTCCAGCCTTCCCAGGATTACTTACTCCATTTCCTCACATGTGGATATGCAATTTTAGATGCCCTGGAGCCTGGACCGCATTAAATGGAGTTTAATGAAGAGATTTGCGATCAAATCGCGGTGATATCCTCATTTGTTGCGATTCGATTCTCTCATCCCTAATAATGGCAAGTTAGAAGGAGGAGGAAGAGGGAAATTGGACAGTCTGTAAAAGACATACAGATTACATGAAAAAAAGGTGAATTGTTGAGACAGTAGGGTACACATTTAAAATTCCTGACAACTATGTAGCCCAATGTTAACCCCTTCAGGACCAAGCCCATTTTGGCCTTAAGGACCAGAGCGTTTTTTGCACATCTGACCACTGTCACTTTAAACATTAATAACTCTGGAATGCTTTTAGTTATCATTCTGATTCCGAGATTGTTTTTTCGTGACATATTCTACTTTAACATGGTCGTAAATTTTTGTGGTAACTTGCATCCTTTCCTTGTGAAAAATCCTAAAATTTGATGAAAAATTTGAAAATTTTGCATTTTTCTAACTTTGAAGCTCTCTGCTTGCAAGGAAAATGTATATTACAAATAAAAAATTTTTTTATTCACATATACAATATGTCTACTTTATGTCTGCATCATAAAAGTGACGAGTTTTTACTTTTGGAAGACACCAGAGGGCTTCAAAGTTCAGCAGCAATTTTCCAATTTTTCACAAAATTTTCAAACTCACTATTTTTCAGGGACCAGTTCAGGTTTGAAGTGGATTTGAAGGGTCTTCTTATTAGAAATACCCCACAAAAGACCCAATTATAAAAACTGCACCCCCAAAGTATTCAAAATGACATTCAGTCATCATTTTAACCCTTTAGGTGTTTCACAGGAATAGAAGCAAAGTGAAGGAGAAAATTCACAATCTTCATTTTTTACACTCGCATGTTCTTGTAGACCCAATTTTTAAATTTTTACAAGGGGTAAAAGGAGAAAATGTATACTTATATTTGTAGCCCAATTTCTCTCGAGTAAGCACATACCTCATATGTCTATGTAAAGTGTTTGGCGGGCGCAGTAGAGGGCTCAGAAGGGAAAGAGCGATAAGGGGATTTTGGAGAGTACGTTTTTCTGAAATGGTTTTTGGGGGCATGTTGCATTTAGGAAGCCCTTATGGTGCCAGAACAGCAAAAAACCCTCACATGGCATACCATTTTGGAAACTAGACCCCTTGAGGTACGTAACAAGGAATAAAGTGAGCCTTAATACCCCACAGGTGTTTCACGACTTTTGCATATGTAAAAAAAAATTATTTTTTTTCACTAAAATGTGTGTTTCCCCCCAAATTTCACATTTTTCCAAGGGTTAATAGCAGGAAATACCCCCCAATATTTGTAACCCCTTCTCTTCTGAGTATGGAGGTACCCCATAAGTTGACCTGAAGTGCACTATGGGCGAACTACAATGCTCAGAAGAGAAGGAGTCATATTTGGCTTTTTGAGAGCAAATTTTGCTCGGGGGCATGTCGCATTTAGGAAGCCCCTATGGTGCCAGAACAGCAAAAAATACCCACATGGAATACCATTTTGGAAACTAGACCCCTTGAGGAATGTAATAAGGAATAAAGTGAGCCTTATTACCCCACAGGTGTTTCATGACTTTTGCATATGTAAAAAAAAAAAAAAAAAAAATTCCACTAAATGTGTGTTTCCCCCCTAATTTCACCTTTTTGCAAGGGTTAATAGCAGAAAATACCCCCCAAAATTTGTAACCCCATCTCTTCTGAGTATGGAGGTACCCCATAAGTTGACCTGAAGTGCACTATGGGCGAACTACAATGCTCAGAAGAGAAGGAGTCATATTTGGCTTTTTGAGAGCAAATTTTGCTCGGGGGGCATGTCGCATTTAGGAAGTCCCTAAGGTGCCAGAACAGCAAAAAAAAAACACATGGCATACCATTTTGGAAACTAGACCCCTTGAGGAACGTAACAAGGGGTACAGTGAGCATTTGCCCCCCACTGGTGTCTGACAGATCTTTGGAACAGTGGGCTGTACAAGTTTTCATTTTCATGGACCACTGTTCCAAAGATCCGTCAGACACCTGTGGGGGGTAAATTCTCACTGCACCCCTCATTACATTCCGTAAGGGGTGTCGTTTCCGAAATGGGGTCACATGTGGGGTTTTGTTTTTTTTGCGTTTGTCAAAACCGCTGTAACAATCAGCCACCCCTGTGCAAATCATCTCAAATGTACATGGTGCGCTCTCCCTTCTGGGCCTTGTTGTGCGCCCCCAGAGCACTTTGCGCTCACATATGGGGTATCTCTGTAGTTGGGAGAAATTGCGTTACAAATTTTGGGGGGCTTTTTTCCCTTTTACCTCTTGTGAAAATGTAAAGTATAGGGCAACATCAGCATGTTAGTGTAAGAAATAAAAAAAATTTACACTAACATTCTGGTGTAGACCCCAACATTTCCTTTTCATGAAGGGTTAAAGAAGAAAAAGCCCCCCAAACCTTGTAACGCAATTTCTCCCGAGTACGGCGATACCCCATATGTTGCCCTAAACTGTTGCCCTGAAATACGACAGGGCTCCAAAGTGAGAGCGCCATGTGCATTTGAGGCCTAAATTAGGGATTTGCATAGGGGTGGACATAGGAGTATTCTACGCCAGTGATTCCCAAACAGGGTGCCTCCAGCTGTTGCAAAACTCCCAGCATGTCTGGACAGTCAACGGCTGTCCGACAATACTGGGAGTTGTTGTTTTTCAACAGCTGGAGGCTCTGCTTTGGAAACAGTGGTGTACCGGACGTTCTTATTGGGGGAGGGGGGCTGTGTAAGGGTATGTGTATATGTAGTGTTTTTAACGTTTTATTTTATTTTGTGTTAGTGTAGTGTAGTGTTTTTAGGGTACAGTCACATGGGCGGGGGATTACAGCGAGTTTCCCAGCGCAAAATTTGCTGCATCTCAAGATGCGAGAAACCCACTGTAAAAGCCTCGCCCATGTGAATGTACCCTGTACATTCACGGGGGTGGCGGGGCGGGGGGGGGGGGGGGGCTTGCATCAGCTGTTGCAAAACCACAACTCCCAGCATGCATGGTCTGTTAGTGCATGCTGGGAGTCATAGTTTTGCAACAGCTGGAGGCACACAGGTTAGGAAACACTGAGTTAGAAACAGACAATGTTTCCCAACCAGTGTGTCTCCAGTTGTTGCAAAACTACAACTCCCAGCATGCCCAGACAGCTGAAGGGCATGCTGGGAGTTGTAGTTTGGCAACATCTGAAGGGCCAGATGTTGCTGAACTAAAACTCCCAGCATGCCTGGACAGTCAGTGCATACTGGGAGTTGTAGTTTTGCAACAGCTGGAAGAGCACAGATTGGAGACCATTATACAATGGTCTCCAAACTGGGGCCCTCCAGATGTTGCAAAACTACAACTCCCAGCATGCATGGTCTTTTAGTGCATGCTGGGAGTTATAGTTTTGCAACAGCTGGAGGCACACATGTTAGGAAACACTGAGTTAGAAACAATGTTTCCCAACCAGTGTGTCTCCAGCTGTTGCAAAACTACAACTCCCAGCATGCCCAGACAGCTGAAGGGCATGCTGGGAGTTGTAGTTCGGCAACATCTGAATGGCCAGATGTTGCTTAACTAAAACTCCCAGCAAGCCTGGACAGTCAGTGCATGCTGGGAGTTGTAGTTTTGCAACAGCTGGAAGAGCACAGATTGGAGACCATTATACAATGGTCTCCAAACTGGGGCCCTCCAGATGTTGCAAAACTACAACTCCCAGCATGCCCAGACAGCCAAAGGCTGTCTAGGCATGCTGGGAGTTGTAGTTTTCAGACTCCTAGAAGCAGCAGTGAAGATCTTCACTGCTGCCTCTGAGGACTACATACTTACCTGCTGGTCCCGTCGCTGCTCGCCCACGTGGCCGGTCCTGCCGCTGCTCCTCGGTCCTGCCGCTGCTCCAGGTAAGTCCGCCGGTCCCCACGTGTTCCCCCCGTGTGCCGCAGGTCCCCGCGAGCCCCTGCAGCCTTCGTCCCCCGTTCTGCCCGACTTCCAGGGGCGGGCAGTGCGGGGGATCTGAACTTTCACCCCAGATCACTGCCACTGCTCCTGCTGCCGGGACCACCGCCGCTGCTCCTGATGGGACCCCTGCCGGACCAGGGACCAGGAGCTGCGCTCGCTTCATTCCCGGCAGCTGTCAGTAGCCACAGACCCACCGGTAAAGGCAGACATCAGCGATCGTGCTGATGTCTGCCATTAACCCCTCAGAAGCCGTGATCAATACAGATCACGGCATCTGCGGCAGTGCAGTACTTAAAATGGCTGATCTAATTCCCTGCGACACTGCTGCGGGGATCAGATCAGCCAAGATGGCAGATGGAGGTCCCCTCACCTGCCTCCATCTGTCTCCTGGGGTTCCTGCATTCCAGAGCAGAAGATCGCCAATATGCATAGCACTGAACAGTATTAGCAATTCAATGATTGCTATAAATAGTCCCCTATGGGGACTATAAAAGTGTAAAGTAAATGTAAAAAAAGTTTTAAAAAAAAGTTAAAGAAAATGGGAAAAAGCCCCTCTCCCAATAAAGTTTTACCCCTTTTCCCCATATCAATACATAAAACCATAAAAAAGATAAATGATAAACATATTTGATATCATCACATGTGTAAACATCCGAACTATGAAAATATATTGTTAATGATCCTCTACGCTGAATGGCGTAAACGCAAAAAAACTAAAAATAAAATTAAAAAAATCAGCTTTTTTGTCACATCAAACTGCAAAAAAGATTAATAAAAAGCAATCAAAAAATCAAAAAGGCACTAAAACGAACTACAGATAACCTCAATATTTGCGATTGTTGATAAGGAGAGGAAGGTGTTAAAGGGGTACTCCACCCCTAGACATCTTATCCCCTATGCAAAGGATAGGGGATAAGATGTCTGATCGCGGGGGTCCCCTTGAATTGAGGGGACAGGGCGTGACGTCATGCGGGGGAAGAGTCATGACGTCACGGACTTCCGTTCCCGTGGTCGGGACCCAGACCCTCCAGCACTTCCGGACAAAAAACAGGTGGGTGCCGCATGCTATATTTTCGATAGGGGATAAGATGTGCAGGGGTGGAGTACCCCTTTAAGCAGCTTGTGCCCTGTATGAATAGAAGTGCATTGCTGCAAACTTATATTGGGATGCCTTTGTGGTCAAAGGATAGTTATTTAGCTATGATAACAATTCTAACATTGTTTTCAACACAGTCCTTACATCTATAAGGCATGGGGGAGGGGGACAGTAACATTTCAAGTTTCCAAATTTAACTTCTTGCTAAGAAGAAAATGTCTTTCTTATTGACCTCTTCCCAACTCCCCCCCATATACTTCTCAACTGTTTAAATAATCTCCAACCATTCCCGCACATCCGGAGGATGGGGACACGACCATCTTCTAATTATCACCAAACATGCATAAAGAATGTATTTGTGCATTTTATATTTGAGTCATCTCCTACTACTGCAAGAGTATAGTGTAAAAAAAAATCCCGCTTCCTCCTCTCCGCATCTAGGACAGTCACTACTACTCCATTTACCAATTGTATGCAAAAATCTAGGGGAATAATACAATAATAATATATATCCTTTGGATAGGGGACAAGATGTCTTAGCGCCGGAGTACCCCTTTAAATATGAGAGGATAAAGGTTAGTTGTGGGATATTATAGTAACTTAGCAATTAAATTATATTTCTAGTAATACAATACAGAAATTTAGGTGCAGTACTGTGGTAGATGTATACAATCCCTCAACACTGATATTAAAATTGAGACATTCGCCAGTGTATCCTTACATGAAGGACACACCAGAGCCCGCACACCAACGTCAAGGTTTCTCAAATGGCACGGGACCTAACGCTAACCTACCTGTGCGTGAAAAGCAAAAACCAGGGGCCAGTGGGCAATTACAGCAGCACTAGGCCGACATGCAGCCTGCTCCCAGTTCCCTCTAGCGTGACTGAGCACACATACAATGGGAGGAGGGAGAGAGGCTACAAGCCCCATCCAAGTTGGCTGATACAGGTGCATGACCTCACAGGTGCAACCTTAATGCTGCCTGGAAAATGTTCAAGGCGCATTAACATATGGAGTTTACACACCTCCAAGTATAAATTTAAACAACAACAAAAAACGTGGTCTCAAATGGCTGGAGGTGCTCAACCCCAAATGCGGTTGTGCATTTATACTGGGGGAGCAGATCCTGCCCTTGTAGTCCGTTGCTAGGGGCGATCCCCAGCATAAAAATGCATACAATGGAGGATGCCTGCAGTGGACTACAAGTGCCACAATAGAATCCTACACCAGATAAACGGTGTGCGGGCTCTGGTGTGTCCTTCATATAAGGATACACTGGTGAATGTCTCAATTTTAACATCAGTGTTGAGGGATTAGCCAATGTCATTGTATACATCTACCACAGTAGTGCACCTAAATTTCTGTATTGTATTATTCTAATTGTTACACATCCACACAGTTTATCTTGTGTAGGATTCTATTGTGGCACTTGTAGTCCACAGCAGGCATCCATCATTGTATGCATTTTTATGCTGGGGATCGCCCCTAGCAACAGACTACACGGGCAGGATCTGCTCCCCCAGTATATATGCACAACTGCATTTGTGGGTTGAGCACCTCCAGCCATTTGAGACCACGCTTTTTGTTGTTGTTTGAATTTATACTTGGAAGTGTGTAAACTCCATATGTTAATGCACCTTGAACATTTTCCAGGCAGCATTAAGGTTGCACCTGTGAGGCCATGCATCTGTATCAGCCAACTTGGGTGGGGCTTATAGCCTCTCTCCCTCCTCCCATTGTATGTGTGCTCAGTCACTCTGGAGGTAACTGGAAGCAGGCTGCATGTCGGCCTAGTGCCGCTGTAATTGCCCACTGGCCCCTGGTTTTTGCTTTTCAAGTACGGGTAGGTTAGCGTTAGGTCCCGTGCCATTTGAGAAACCTTGGCATTGGTGTGATGGCTCTGGTGTGTCCTTCATATAAGGATACACTGGCGATTGTCTCAATTTTAACATCAGTGTTGAGGAATAGCCAATGTCATTGTATACATCTACCACAGTAGTGCACCTAAATTTCTGTGTTGTATTATTCTAATTGTTACACATCCACACCGTTTATCTGGTGTAGGATTCTATTGTGGCACTTGTAGTCCACTGCAGGCATCCTCCATTGTATGCATTTTTATGCTGGGTATCATAGCAATGGACTACAAGGGCAGGATCTGCTCCCCCAGTATAAATGCACAACTGCATTTGGGGTTGTGCACCTCCAGCCATTTGAGACCATGTTTTTTGTTGTTGTTTATATTTCTAGTAAGATCCACTCTGCCTTGTTCTTTATACAATATAGCGAATGAGTATCTGCTTCTGTGTCTAAGTGTAATGTTTTTACTTAGTTTTTTTCCCAGACAGCCTCTATAAGACATAAATAATGCCAGAAAAAAATGCATGTACAAAATGACAGTAAATTAAAAATGCTACTAAGAACATAAAAACAACAACAACAAAAAAAAACAATGGTGTTTTAAAATGCGTTTTCTTCCATGCATTTTAAGAAGCCAGAAAAGAACATTGCATGAAGAAGCCCTTAGTGTGCTGCAAAATCCTTCTGTATGCTGTTCCAAGGACCATAAAATTTTATGCTTGTTTGGTATTTTTAAGGGCCAGAAATGATTTGCTTGCATTGAAGAATTTAAAGTAGGTTTAGCTGAAAAAATAATGTATCAAAATAGACAATAAAATATGGCTTCAATAAAGCCTGAGCTTTAGAGCTTTTAGGATAAATGCCAAAATAGTTCAGTCTGCAAATTAACTGAGCACCTGGCACAATAGTCTTTCACACAGAATATTGTAATCAATGAAACTGCAGAGTTTAATGCATTATTATAGCCAAAAGTTAGTATTTATCTGAAATTAGGACAATTCATTTTATCACTCTGAAGAACATTCAATATATTTCAAGGAATCATTAAGAGGCAATTTTGTTTGTCATTCATTAGTCGACTACATTAACCTAACGCCTCATTAGAGACATTTCTAGGTCACACAAGAGCTCAAGGTAAAACTCTCTTGGTAATAATGTTGTTTGTATCATTTTACATACACTCTATAGTTCACAAATACTCCTACATTTGTGAGTTTGTAAAAGGTAAAATATAATTTTGTTTAAAAAGGCAATTTTTTCCGACTTTTGTGTTGTGTCTAATAGAATAATCTAAGTTTTTATATTTAGTATATAGTATTTATATTTAGTATAGTATATATAGTATCCATTGTCTTCCACAAATGTGGATCTTACATTTACTCTTTTATGCCTTAAAGGGGTTATCCAGGAAAAAAATATATTTTTATATATCAACTGTCTCCAGGAAGTTAAACAGATGTGTAAATTACTTCTATAAAAAAATCTTAATCCTTTCAGTACTTATGAGCTGCTGAAGTTGAGTTGTTCTTTTCTGTGTAAGTGCTCTCTGATGACACCGGTCTCTGGAACTGTCCAGAGTAGAAGATAATCCTCATAGCAAACCTGTGTCAGCAGAGAGCACTGTTGCCAGACAGAAAAGAACAACTCAACTTCAGCAGCTGACAATTATTAGAAGGATTAAGATTGTTTAATAGAATTTACAAATCTGTTAAAATTTCTGGAGCCAGTTGACATATATATATATATATATATATATATATATATATATATATATATAATTTTCCTGGAATACCCCTTTAAAGGAGAATTTCAACAAAAATGTACTTATCCCCTAGTATAGGGGATAAGGAGCTGGTCATGGGGGGTGGGGGGGCTGACTGCTGGGACCCTCCACAATCACCGGGACGGGACCCGACACTCATTGTAATGGGAGCGCCGAAATGACCCAAGTACAACACTCCTGTGGATAGGGGTTGGATATAGGCCATAAGTTAACTTTTGAAACAAACCAAAAAATTGTAACAGTCCTAATAGGTTAAAGGATAGTAAGAGAGAATGTGTCCAATAATAATTTAAGAATATTTATTAAACAATAAATGATGCTTACTATGATGTCTTCTGCAGGGCCCTTGTATCAGACATATCACAGGTTTAAATAGATAAAATAGAATAACATAAAATTATACAAATATTCATAACATGCTCATATGGTAAAAAATTCTCATATATTAAAACAGTAAATAGAAGATTATTTCTAGGTGATCCAGTCCAGTGTTTACCTCATACCTGTCTGATGAATTGATGTAGGAGTTATAAAATTCCACAACTTTCACGGGCATTTCACTTATACAACTACCACTACCAGCTATTAAAAAAGAGGACCTGGCTCCCCGAAACGCGTATAGCCGCTACCCATACCCCAATATTGTCAAAACCTGAGGATCTGCAATAATGTAAACCTACCGCAAGTACAGAAGTGGAGCGCTCTCTCTGAATCTCACTTACTCCGCTGGCCAGCATCATCGGATCTGTCTTAAGAACCGTGTCCAGAGGCAAACTTAACATCAGCTTACATCGGTATTACCAGTAATAGGAACTTGGTGCCAACCCCCCACCCCACTTGGGACTTCAGATTAATTATCCCTGTGCTGTCAGGGTAAAGTGAGCAAATAACAGGGGGACTCCAGCACTGCAGAGTGCACCCGCTCGACATATACCAGGCACTCAGTATTAAGACATTATAGTAAGCATAATTTATTGTTTAATAAATATTCTTAAATTATTAATGGACACATTCTCTCTTACTATCCTTTAACCTAGTAGGACTGTTACACTTTATGACACACTGGGTAATGTGTACCACAGTATTCTTGGTTTAGGATTCTTGATTTATGTAGAGCTCCCACAATCTTTTTTCTTTGTATAAGTTAACTTTTGCTGGAGCAATAGTGGTTTAAAGGAGAACTCCAGTTAACTTTAGCTGGAGTTCTCCTTTAAGTTACTATCGCAGACTTGTAGGAGGTAGGGAGAGATTCACCAGCCCAGCCCTCTCCATTCCAGGTGATTGTCATATTATTTAACACTCTAGATGCAGCTGGTGATGCTATCAATGACTGCTATAAGAGATATACTATTACAGATTAAATCAGGCAGGCAGTACTAGTAGATCGACAATTTAACAGTTCAATGCAATACAGTAGTATTGCACTGAAATTTTTAGGCAACCAGGGCTCTGGCTTAGGTGTACCTTCTTTAGGAAGATTTCCTGTGAGTTTGAGCACTGCTCAATTCAGTCCTCCATTTGTGACTAAAATAATCGATGGTAGAGGTGTTGTAGACACCACTTATCTATTTTAGTAAGGCTATTAATTGTTCCACATAGAAGACTTATCAATAAATTGCAATCTTTTAGCTTGGACTCCAATATTGGATTAGGACGGGGCTTAGTGACAGAAAACAGAGGGTTGTAGTCAATAAAGTACATTCAGAGCAAGGTCTTGTTACCAGTGGGGTACCTAAGGGATCTGTTCTGGTACCCATTCAGTTTAATATTTTTATTTGGGATATTGCAGAAGGTCTCGATGGTGAGGCTTTGGTCTTTCTGCTGATGATACAAAGATTTGTAACAGAGTTGATGTTCCTGGCCCAATGGAAAAGGATTTAAGTAAACTTGAGGAATAATCAGGCAACTGACATTACATGCGTTTACACTCAAAGAAAGAACAACGCCCGGCACAGTCACAGTTCACAGACCATTAGATCTGACCAGAGAGGATCCAAAAGAGAGCAAAAAAGTCAGAAAAATGATGCTGTACTCCACCAGATAATCATGGATCAAATAGTGCAGATGGTGCTTCTCGTCATAACTTGTCCAATGTACAATATATTCTCACAGAAAAGAACGAAAGACCGAGCACTCACCTTGTCCAGTGAATAATGAACACCTCCTTATTGTTCACAAAGAGCAAACATCTCAGGAGGAAAGACAGTTGGGATAGGTGCGTGGGGGGGGGGGGGGTTTCACATGCAACAGTGGGTGACGGATCATATTGCATTTTCCACGTTTCATCAGGCCTCTGATACCTAAGGTATCAGGGGCCTGACAAAGCGCGGACAGCGTGATACAGAGAAAGTTATCAAGAAGGATTAAAGGGGTACTCTTATCCCCTATCCAAAGGAGATTAGGGAATAAGATGTCCAATTGCTGGGGTCCCCCTCGTGAAGTCACAGCCATGCCTCCTCAATGAAAGTCTATGGGAGGGGGCATGGCGGCCATCATGCCCCCTCCCATAGACTTGCATTGAGAGGGAGGGGTGACATGAGGGGGCATGGCTATGACGTCAGCGCCGCATCACTAGTCATCAGGCACGGAGCGAGATCGGATGACTGCGGTGCTGGAGCAGAGATTTTGTTGGGTCCCAGTGGCATCCTTTGGATAGGGGATAAGATGTCTAGGGGCACAGTACCCCTTTAAAGGACCTTGACATATATAGCTTGGAAGAAAGACGAGACAGAGGGGACATGATAAAAACTTTTAAATACATGAAGGGAATTAACACGGTAAAGGAGGATATAAATATATATATATATATATATATATATATATATATATATATATATACATATATGTGTGTCTATATATATATATATATATATATATATATATATATATATATATATAATGTTTAAAATAAGAAAGACTACCATAAGAGGTCATAGTAATTAGAGGGGCAAAGGTGCAAAACTAATTTTTTTGTCCTATGTGAATATGTGCTGAACCATGACTGGGAGTGGTTAGGTAGTTCCTAAAGATTAATTGAGGATCACAGGTGTATATGGTTCAAACATTTGACGGCTCTCTTTCCTCCTCCCCTCATGTTTCATCTGCACATATAAGCATACCACCAGTGTGGTCATTTGGTTGTATGACTAAGGTCGTGTAACACGACTGAAACATGCCGCTAACTGTTTTACTTCTGTGTGGCATGAAGATTTGAAAAATAACAAATTACAGCTTTTATCAGATTACACGTGCTGGACCATTTCTTCCTTTTGGATTCTTTGATGGTGTTGGTCTGCATTGGTCCGTGCATGGTGGGCTATTTGGGGTGAGCTGGTTGAAGACTTTGTTTTAAAACTAATATCAGAAATAGAGACAATCAAACTTTTCAAAGGATTGATTCTGCTGGTCCTCCAAATTCTGTCTAAACCTGTACTCCAGTAACAGCCGAAAAATATGTATGTAACATTGTCTAAGAGACCTTAAGGCCCTGTATAACTCTGTTATGTCACCTAGAAGTGTTTTTTATGTACTTATAAGTTGTTTTTAAGTTAATTTCAAAGTTATGGCAACATGTGTGGCTATGGGTAAATGTATGGTATCTGGTGGTAACTAACAGGTTGAATCAAAACGCACTGTACTAGCGTATTTTTATAGGTGCATGGAACACTGAGTCACAAAACCTCTACACAACTTTGGATCACAATCATACTTCGAGGGAAGGGGTAGACCAAGCTTTGATCCAGAAGAAGCTGCAGAAACAGGTGGAGAGGAAGGAACTGGTTGCTGCTGCTGTTGCATGGCCAGTAATTGCTGCATCATGGTGGACAGTTGACTTAGTTGCGGTGCCTGACGGGCTAACTTCTGCGACTGATGGACCACAATGGAACAAAGGTCCTAAACCTCCGGCAGAGGTACCTCAGCAGGATCCATGGCCGAATTTTACTGTTAGACTCACCGAAGTCGACTGGAACTCGGGAGGTAGTAGATCTGCTGGACCGCAGTAGTCTGGAGCACAAGAGGTAGTAGATCCTCTGGAACTGTGTAGCAGATGACGTGGTCCGTGCCAGGGAGCAGATTCTAAGGTGCCACTGGTATTCACCAGAGCCCGCCGCAAAGAGGGATGGTCTTGCTGCGGCAGGCGGCACCCAGGTCGCTACCCCTGGCACGACTGGACCACACAGGCGGCTGAGGGGAAGTGAGGCACAGAAGGGATGAGACAGGACATAGTCATAAAAGCAGGAGGGCAGGCGGCACATGAGCACAAGCACAGGCGCACGGCACAGGAGCGTAGTCAGGAACATAGCAGTATGGAATGCAAAGGTCAAGAAGACGAAGAGGCAACTCAGGAAATGCTTTCTCTTAGGCACAATGGCAAACAAAGATCCAGAGGAGGTATGTGGGAGGTGCAGAAATTTGAAATTTCAGAGCTCTGGCACGTGCGCGCCCTAGGAAGTGGGGCATGCGCGCCGGAGCTGAGAGATGGAGGCAGAAGTCAGAGGTGAGTGACAGGCTGCACAAAAATAGCTTAGTTGGATTTCACGCTTACCAAAATGGTTTACACTCCACCAAGTGCAACAATGGATCCAGGCATAGAAATCAAGAAAATGAGGTGTCCGCAGCCACTCTAACGATGAAAGGAAATGAGTAATCTTCAGCTCACCTCCCACTGGTCTTGCACGGATCCTAAGCCTGGCCCAGCTTGATACACAGTATGAGAAGAAATTTAAAGTGGATCCAGCAATTCCAATAAAACGTCGATTTTATTCGGTATTCAACAGCATAAAAAATCTTTCATGAGTAGCACTCACAGCACACCACCTAGCCAGTGATACACAGCAACATGGACACGTTTCGAGTGCATGCGCGCTCTTGATCACTATAACACCTGTGCACACCCTCGTTCCTTTATACAGAGTAATGGGAGGGGTGTTCACTTGTGAATAAAACATACTGACAAGTAAAACTATAACACATAGACTATAACTACATCACAAAGACAGGTACAAAAATTTAAAAGGAAATAAATACAGATATGAAGAAGATTAAAGCACAAAATTATGTTTAAGATATTGTGCTCATGTTTGGAATGGATGAGGCAAGTTAGAAGAGTGTGTGCTATTAATACTGCAAATCAGTGTGAATAAGGTCCAAGATTCCTATGCGCACACCTATTTTCATTTGTATATAAGATTGAGGGCAAAGTCCCCATTCTCACCTGCAATGTGGAAAATGCCACATGAAATAGATGAATGTGCAGGAACTAATGTGAACATAGTTCAATAATGAAACATGAGTTCCTTTCTTTTGTTCATTCCCTGTGGGGCTCTCGTCTGAAGTGCAAACTGCCAGTATGCTTCACGGCTCAAAAGTCTGCGCTGCAGATCACCTCCATGCATTTTTTGGAAAACTTTTTCAATGGCATACATTCTGAAGCTACTGACACTGGCATTGTGTTCTTCACTAAAATGCATGGAGGCTCCTGATTTGTTGTGATTTATGTTCATATTTGTTACGTCATTGAGGTGTTCCCTGATTCTAGCTTTTAATTTGTGGGTCGTGCACCCTATGTATTTTAAGTTACAGGTCACACACTCTATGACGTAAGCTACATTAGTGAAGTTGCAATGTAAATGTTGTTTGATTTTATGGGTATAATTCCCCACTGTGTTCATGAACTCTTTACATACATGTGCTACCCCACAGGCTTTGTACCGCGTTGCTCTGCATCCGTAGAAGCCAACACTGTCCAACCACCTATTCACATGTGGCGTTTCTGTTATTACTAGACTAGGGGATAATTTATCCCTAAGCATGGCAGCTCTTTTTGGTATTACTGAAAGTCCGGATGCCAGAATTTTGGACAGTTTTTCATCATCTTTTAACCTCTTAAGGACTGAGCCCTTTTTCACCTTAAGGTCTCAGCCCTTTTTTGCAATTCTGACCACTGTCACTTCATGCATTAAGAACTCTGGGATGATTTTACTGATTATTCTGATTCCGAGAATGTTTTTTCGTGACATATTCTACTTTATGATAGTGGTAAATTTTCATAGTTACTTGCATCCTTTCTTGGTGAAAAATCCCCAAATTTCATTAAAATTTTGAAATGTTCAATTTTTCTAACTTTGAAACTCTCTGCTTGTAAGGAAAATGAATATTGCAAATAAATTATATATTGATTCACATATACAATATGTGTACTTTATATTTACATCATGAAATTGACATGTTTTTACTTTTGGAAGACAGAGGGCTTCAAAGTTCAGCAGCAATTTTCCAATTTTCCGAAAAATTTTCAAAATCAGAATTTTTCAGGGACCAGCACAGTTTTGAAGTGAATTTGAGGGGTCTTCTTATAATATATACCCCATAAATGACCCCATTATAAAAACTGCACCTCCCCCCAAAGTATTAAAAATGACATTCAGAAAGTGTGTTAACCCTTTAGGTGTTTCACAGGAATAGCAGCAAGGTAAAGGAGAAAATTCTAAATTTTCATTTTTTACACTCTCGTGTTCTTGTAGACCCAGTTATTGAAATTTTACAAGGGGTAAAAGGAGAAAAAGACCACAAAATTTGTAACCCAATTTCTCTCGAGTAAGAAGATACCTTATATGTGTATGTCAAGTGTTTGGCAGGCACAGTAGAGGGCTCAGAAGGGAAGGAGCGACAATGGGATTTTGGAGAGTGAGTTTTGTTGAAATGGTTTTTGGGGGGCATGTCACATTTAGGAAGCCCCTTTGGTGCCAGAACACCAGAAAAACCCCCACATGGCATACTATTTTGGAAACTACATCCCCCAAGGAACGTAACAAGGGGTCCGCTGAGCCTTAACACCCCACAGGTGTTTGACGACTTTTCGTTAAAATCGGATGTGTAAATTAATTTATTAATTTTTTTTTCACTAAAATGCTGGTTTTCCCCCAAATTTTACATTTTTACAAGGGGTTATAGGAGAAAATGCCCCCCAAAATTTGTAACCCAATTTCTTCTGAGTATGGAAATACCCCATGTGTGGACGTCAAATGCTCTGCCGGCGCACTAAAATGCTCAGAAGAGAAGAAGTCACATTTGGCATTTGAAAAGCAAATTTTGCTGAAATAGTTTTTGGGGGCATGTCACATTTAGGAAGCCCCTATGGTGCAAGAACAGCAAAAAAAAAACACATGGCATACTATTTTGGAAACTACACCCCTCAAGGAACGTAACAAGTCATACAGTGAGTCTTAATACCCCACAGGTGCTTGACAAAGTTGGACGTGAAGAAAAATTAGATTTTTTTCACTAAAATGCTGGTGTTACCCCAGATTTTTCATTTTCAAAAGGAGTAATTGGAGAAAAAGCCTCCCAAAATTTGTAACCCCATTTCTTCTGAGTATGGAAATACCCCATATGTGGATGTAAAGTGCTCTGCGGGTGAACTACAATGCTCAGAATAGGAGGAGCGCCAATGAGCATTTTGTGAGAGAATTTGGTTGAAATAGAAGTGGGAGGCCATGTGTGTTTACAAAGCCCCCGTGGTGCCAGAACAGTGGACCCCCAACACATATGACCTCATTTTGGAAACTAAACCTTTCACAGAATTTAATAAGGGGTGCAGTGAACATTTACACCCCACTGGCGTTTGACAGATCTTTGGAACAGTGGCCTGTGCAAATGAAAAAAAAAATTTTTTATTTTCACGGACCACTGTTCCAAAAATCTGTCAGACACTTGTGGGGTGAAAATGCTCACTGCACCCCTTATTACATTACGTGAGAGGTGTAGTTTCCAAAATGGGGTCACATGTGGGGGGTCCACTGTTCTGGCACTATGGGGGCTTTGTAAACACACATGGCCTTCAATTTCAGACACCTTCTCTTGCCAAAATGCCAATGGCGCTCCTTCTCTTCTGAGCATTGTAATGCACCCGCAGAGCACTTTACATCCACATATGGGGTATGCTCTTACTCAGAAGAAATGAGGTTCCAAATTTTGAGGGGCTTTTTTCCTATTCTCCCTTGTGAAAATGGAAAATGTACGGTAACACCAGCTTTTTAGTGAAATTTTGATTTTTTTTTAATTTTCACATGCAACTTTAATGAAAATTTGTCAAACACCTGTGGGGTGTTAAAGCTTACTATACCCCTTGTTACATTCCATGAGGGGTGTAGTTTCCAAAATGGGGTCACATATGGGTATTTATTGTTTTGCGTTTATGTCAGAACTGCTGTAAAATCAGCCACACCTGTGCAGATCACCAATTTAGACCTCAAATGTACATAGTGCGCTCTCACTTCTGAGCCTTGTTGTGCACCCACAGAGCACTTTACGCCCACATATGGGGTATTTCCGTACTTAGGAGAAATTGCGTTACAATTTTTTTTTTCCTTTTACCGCTTGTGAAAATTAAAAGTAAGGGGCAACACCAGCATATTAGTGTAAACATTTTTTTTTTTACACTAACATGCTGGTGTAGAACCCAACTTTACCTTTTCATAAGGGGTAAAAGGAGAAAAAAAAAATTTGTAACACAATTTCTCCCGAGTACGGATATACCCCATATGTGGCCCTAAACAGTTTCTTTGAAATACTCCGAAGTGAGAGAGCACCATGCGCATTTGAGGACTAAATTGGGGATTTGAATCCGCCACAAAAATACCCTACGGCAGTGTTTCCCAAACAGGGTTTCTCCAGCTGTTGCAAAACTCCCAGCATGCCTTGACAGTCAGTGGCTGTCCGGCAATACTGTGAGTTGTTGTTGTTTTTCAACAGATGGAGGCTCCGTTTTGGAAACTCTTTTTTTATTGGAGGGGGGGGGGGGGCGGACTGTGTAGGGGTATGTAGTGTTTTACTTTTTATTTTGTGTAGTGTAGTGTAGTGTTTTTAGGATACATTCATACGGGCGGAGGTTTACAGTGAGTTTCTTTGCTGGGAGTTTGAGCTGCGGTGGAAAATTTGCCGCATCTCAAACTTGCAGCAGAACTCGCTGTAAACTCACCCGTGTGAATGTACCCTGTACATTCACATGGGGGGCGGGGCAAACCTCCAGCTGTTGCAAAACTACAACTCCAAGCATGCACTGACAGACCATACATGCTGGGAGTTGTAGCTTTGCAACAGCTGGAGGCACATTGGTTGCAAAACACTGAGAGTTTGTTACTTTGGAACTCCAGCTGTTGTAAAACTACAACTCCCAGCTTGCCCTTTGGCTTTGCATGCCAAGAGTTGTTGCTAAGCAACAGCAGGAAGTGAAGAGGCCTTACCTCCTGTTGTATCCTGCCCCCGGAACACCACTGCTGCTGCAGCCGATCCTGCTGCTCCCACCACCGATCCTGAGGGGACCCCCACCGGACCAGGGCAAGCTAGGAGACCCCCGCCGGCACCGATCTCCGCTCCGATCGCCGTCCCCAGCAGGTCCTTGATTGATCCAAAGGCTGTCTGGGCATGCTGGGAGTTGTAGTTTTGCAACATCTGGAGGGTCACAGTTTGGAGACCACTGTTACAGTGGTGCCCAGACGGTAGCCCTCAAGATGTTGCCAAACTTCAACTCTCAGCATGCTTAGACTGCCCAGGCATGCTGGGAGTTGTAGTTTTGTAACATCTGTCCCTTCAGATTTTGCAATTTTCATGAAATTTTTGAAAATTGCTGCTCAACTTTGAATTTTTTCAAAAAGTTAAAATATGTCCATTTTATGATGCCAACATAAAGTGAACACATTGTATTTGTGAATAAAAATAAAATTTATTTGGAATATCCATTTTCCCTACAAGCAGAGAGCTTCAAAGTTAGAAAAATGCAACATTTTCAAAATGTTCATGAAATTTTTGGATTTTTCACCAAAAAAGGATGCAAGAAATGATGAAAATTTACCACCAAAATAAAGTAGAATATGTCACAAAAAAAATCTCAGAATCAGAATATTCGGTAAAAGCTTTTTAGAGTTATTAATGCGTAAAGCGAAGGTGGTCAGAATTGTGAAAAAGGGCTCAGTCCTTAAGGTGAAAAAGGGCTGCGTCCTTAAGGGGTTAAATGGTAGCTGAAGCTATGTGCATTGGCTTTTATAAAATTTTGGACATCACCACTATACTACCTTCTTACTGGCTGAGAGAGCTGTTTAAAAGGCATTATGGGATTCCTTGAGGCCATGTGGTCCTCACTCCTTCACTTTTCTGCATTGTAGCTGATGTTATTTAAACAGGTTTTCACATCACATCCCTAAAATAATGAAATAAAAAGCAATCACAAATGGAAAGTGAATAATAAACAGCCAAATGATAGGGTTCCGTAGCTGTTCAATGCCAAATTCTTATTGACACCATCTCAACTTTTTCTTTTGTGAATTCATAATTGTTATTTTAGAAAAATATTAAGTGCAATAATGAATTCTCTTGTCATAGAAATACTACTTCCTAACAGGTTGCAACGCTGGAAAAACTGTGAAAAATAAAATATGTTTGAGCCTGTGTTACAAATAAATAAGCAATTCTATTCTGACAAATTAATTATTCATAGAAAATGCAGCTTATATGTCAGGGAAACTCTGTGATATGAAGAGATGTTTTCCCCTCATGACTTGTCAAATACACTCCAGACATAATGTCAAATATTATAAAAATATCTCCAGGAATGAAAGCATTACAGTTTAAGATACAATTATAGGCAAAGATTTTTGCAACTGAAGAAAAAAGTAAAAAAGCAAATAACAAATGACGAACATACAAGTAAAACTGTGATACTGTTAACATATTCGATGACACTTCTTATTAAGTGCTATAAACCTTCATATATGAGTTATAACAGACTGTAACAAACTGTAGCTACCTATCAAGCCTTTATTCTCTATTTTATACAGGTTGATGCAATCACATTTTAATGTTATTTAAAGGGGTTGTCTCATCATTTCACGTTATCTATTATTCACAGAATAGGGGATAACCGTCTGATCCTGGGGGGGCTACCACTGGGACCTGCAATCTCAAGAATGAGGACCTGCTTTACCCATCAGAACAGCACAGTGGTGTACACACATGGCCACTGTTTCATTCATTCTCTATGGAGCCACTAAATTTAGGTCATAATTACACTCGGCTATTTCCGGCAGCTGCCATAGAGTATAAATAGAGCAGTGGTCGTGCATGTGTGCCACTATTTAGTGGGAAGAAGAAGGGATGATGCAAGACCACACAAAAAAGCTAAGCCATGTCTGGGATGGTGTAGATTTGGGACGTTTGGAAGTGTTTGCATACTAATTTAGGACTTATTTAGAAAAGTCAAATTTCATGAATCAGTTACCACTGCAAAGCTAAAAAAAAAAAAAAAAAGTGTCGATGCAAGTCATTTTGTGAAAACTGACTGAAGCAGAAAAGTCACAAAATAATATGCAACAGAGCTTTGTGGGCCTTTTCTTGGGACTTTTCTACACAGAAAAAGCTCTAAACATTTTTAACAACCAACCAATGTTAATAAAATTGATAGATAGAAAATAGATAGACCATCGGTGAGACCTGATAGCTTAAAGAACCTCATCACAAGTAATGTCATGAAGGAGAGTGTCCAATTGCCTTGTAGAAAGTGAAGGTAGATTCACAGAAGATAGCAACGAGGAAATGGAATCTGTAGTAGGTTTAAAAGTATCTGCATTAGCCTTCAGATTATACAACCTCTCATGGTATTTATCAAAGCAATATGCAATTCCCTAGGGGTCAGGTATCTTGGAGCCATCTGGACTGTTCATAAATGGAATACACGTCTTGGTTTCTAAATCATTTAGCTATTTAGCCCAAAAAGTACTAGCTTTACTGCCATGCAAGTAGCAATTTAAGTCAAGTGACTTCAACTGGGCCAGAAACTTTGGGGGACAGTTATCAATGTTTGCTTATGTATTCCTTTTTTTCTTTAGTTATTTTTTCCTTACAATTTTTTTCCTTATGTGCGACTTATTTATCAACTGGTTGCAGCCTGTTGATAAATTTGTTGCACGGAAGCAAATTTTTTTTTTTGCTGTGGTAGTGGCTTTTTCTGCTCCATGTTTGAGCTGGGGTAAATTTGGTAGGTTTTTTCATACGATGCGACTTTTTTGCAACTTTCACACTTGATAAATCTTTGACCTCTGCAAGTCAAAAATCACTTTTTGCTTTGACAAGCAAGTTCCTTTTTTTCTCTTTTTTTTGCTTAGGGCACTGCACAATCAAAAAGTTGCACAAAAAATAGAGTAGTCACACATGCGACTTTTTTGCGACAATTTTAAGCAAAAAAAAAAAACTAGTAAATGCCGTCATAAAGGTCCCCCCTTGTTCGCAAGAGATGCTGAGTAAGCTATTTTTTTTCAAATTTTTTTTTTTGCCTATGGAGGTTAGCTAAAGACTATTTATGTTGTGCATAAGCATGTGTCCTAATTTTCCTCTCATGAGCTATCTGACTAATGAAATTACCTCTCAGTGTTGCTTTAAAAGAACAACAGGGTGCAATCAGTTGTGCCACCAGTGTCATTGGCAGAAAATGAATCAGTGATTGTAGGAATAGTACCTGGAGCATACTCTGAGTTCTGAAAGACCATGAAATTAAGGTGTCACACAGAAACCAGGTGGTGAAAATGATGTTCAGGAAGAGTAAGACTAATTAATGTGAACTGCCAATAGGATAAATAGCAGTGTCAAAAACGAATGGTTATAGTCTTGTTCACTAACGTGTACGGTATACGCATGTACACTTTATGTGTTGTTGTGTGCTTTATCCTTTTCAGTTGAATGAGATACTCGCCAAGCATCATGTCAGATCATCCAAAACACGACACTTAAAAAGCAACACTTAAAAAGCTTGGGGAGAGAACAAGCTTTTTAAGTGTTGCTAGGAGCGCACCTTGTTTTTTCTTTTATATCTATTAAGCTTATTTTCATAACAGAGAACGATTGAAGAGTTGAAATCTTGGCCATTGATAAACACTATTGTAATTCCATAGTGTAAAGTTAAAGGTGGAAGCTGGAGTGCCAAGGTAATACTTCTATAAGGGAGTTTGATGGAAAAAAGAGAGCAATAAAACAACATGTCCTGATTAAATATAAAGACATAAATGAGGCGACTTGGGAGCTCAGCATGGTTAAAATGGGTAAACACAGTATAAACAGACACATAATACACATAGCATAGGCTCATATAAGGAAAGACAGAAACAGATATCGGTAAACATAAAGGCCATGTGGTATGCCTTAGTTGTGGAGACGTAGAAAAGGCAAAGAAGTCTGAATGGAAAACAACTAGGGCCAGACAATTAAAAATATATAGCACCCTTAATGAAAGAACATATCAATAGTAAAACAAAGAACAAATAATGTCCCTGAAATAATGACAGGAAGACATTTTTGCAATTAGGGACCAGGCAACCACTTTCTGCATGAGTAAGCAGACATACACCATCACACATTCATACACTTGCAGTACCTGTGTTCCACTCTTATTTTCTTGAAGCTTGTGAGCTGTTGACCCCGAAGGTGAATGTAGAGAATCCGATTGCTGGGACAGGTTCCACTTAGGTAAGAGGTGTTGTAGTTCGTCTGGTAAAAAGACCACATGTTTGGAGCCATTGAAAATGATGATCATCTTTACAGAAAACCCCCAGTCATACAAGATCCCATTATCATGCAGAACTTTAGTGCTGCTGCTAAAATTCTGCTTATGAGCAAAAGCTTTGTGAACAGTTTAATGCCTTTAAGTTTTTCAGGCAGTAGAGGAGAATTGTGAACCGCCAACATGAGTTGCACCTTCTTCAGTGAGAAGAGCATTATGAGTCTCAGCTGCACTATGCATAAACGGAGATACAGAGACAATGGAGTGGAGAGCCTGGGGAGAGGCCCGAGGGTAGCATGAGATCTGTAAGGAGGGATACTATCCTGGGGAAGCTGCTGGAACCATAACAGAAGACAACTAGGCAGCAATAGCTGCTTTAGAAGAAGAGGAGGCCAGTGATGCACTTCTGGTAGCGGGAGAGGACGAGCCGCACAGAGCTGGGAGATCTGTGAGCGTGCCTGAAAGGAAGCAGGCCATGCCATCTTGTGATGTCTCCTCTGTGGACAAGAAGTAAGTCCAATTGACTGGGCTCTTCTTTGGTCACTTCCTCATCATGTTGGTGTGCCAGGGTAGATGAGCACTGGGTACCTGATTTCAGGGGGTTTCTGTAGAAGATAAGACACTTTATAAGAGGCTTTTAAGGCCCGAGATTAAGCAGTGCAAGGGAACTATGAGTCTGCCGCCATGCACTGCTAGACATACCCCCACAGTTTCTTTGTTCAGGTACTTTCTTTACATTATAGCATAAGATATGCATATGACTGGCATATGGTCTTTTTATTTGGGTTTCTTTCCACATTGCAAAAACATACTGATAGGAAGAGGTAAGAGCAATGACAATCTCTGCAGGGGGCTGCAGTATATGTTAGTGCTATCCATATACATTTATATATATATATATATATATATATATATATATATATATATATATGTTTAAAAAAAATAAATGTTAACAAATCTTTTGCCATTTATCTTGTCCTGATGCTGTTCAATGACCTTAAGGCTATGTTCTCACAGAGGGTTTTCTAAGTACACATTTTTGCATGCATTATGTGCCAAAACTGAAAAATGTATGCCAATTGTTTTCAGCAGATTATATATTTTCATTTCATATTAACAGTCTCCACCCTCAAACCCTCTCTTGTCTTTGTTTTGTTTTGTAATGCATTCAAAATAATCTATTTAGGAAATATATGACAAGTCTTGAACAAAGACTTATTTTGCTGCCACCTCAGGAACCAATTGGAATTTTTTAAATCTTGTTTTTTGTCAGTAGAGGGCATTAGTGACCATGTGGTGGTTTCCTTAGATGATCGCATGATTGCACTTTCAGATAAGCACACCTTGTTACAAATAAAATACATGTTTTTAGCATCTGTTTTTTCATAAAATACCAAAATTCCTAAATAATACATTAAACAAATGATTTCAAACTGACATTTTATTCTGCCACATAGCAAAGATATGAGGCCAATTCTTAGGTTAGTTTGTGATTAGTGGAGATGAGCAAATTTTTTAAAAATTTGATTCTGCCGATTCACAGAATTTTCCCCCAAAATGTGTTTCGTTCTCAATTTATTTGTGGCGAATCACTGTTAAAAATGGCTATTTCTAGCCTACAGAGAGCCTCAATGGGGGGTGTAGAACACTTTGCCTTGTCCTAACATGCATAGGGAGTGTGCTGTGTTAGTGATATATAACTACTATTTACTATGACATGCAGATCCAAGGCATCACTATAAGAATCACTGTCGCAGAGCATCTGTATGTGGCAGAAGGGAGATCATATGGGGTCAAAATTGAGGAGAATAAATAGATATTTATGTAATTTTTATTTAACGTAATTTGCATTTATTTACATTTTTGAGTACCCATTCTGGTGAGCATGGAGCTGGCGGTCGGCCACGAGGTGAGCTACCACCTGTTCCAGTCCGTGCCTCTCAGTGCTACCCCCCCCCCCCCACTGTCTTACTCTATGTGGAACTGCAAATGTTTAATTTAATCAGTTATGATTCAATGTTATCGCTCCAACCTGTTTCATTGGATTCTTGTGGTAATTCCACATCAAGAATATGATGTCGACGACCATAGGTCCTCAGTCTTGAAAAGATTACATCGATTTTTAAAATTTAAATTTAGGATTTTGACATTTAAATTTAATATTACATTCCCAAGTTTAATGTCCCGGGCCCCAGAAGTAAGAGGTAGGTGGAGTGTCCTTAAAAATTCTTAAGGCAAGGACCTTTAATTATAGTGTCTGTAGTAGATATTGTGGTACAGGTAATATTTCAGAAAATATTACCTTGGAGGTCCTTGCCTTATAAGGGGGGGGGGGGGGGACCCATAGGAAGTGCTCTTCAATATAACCATGAATAGTTTACTTATAAAATGCATCAATTTTTGTGACCCATAAAATAGGATTCAATGTGAAATGCACCAATATATGTATAGTCCTAAGCCCAATGCGTTTCCACTGCATCCAGCAGTTTCCTCAGGGGACAACTAATATAGGCACAATGGCTCAAATGGTTAGGGTTTATACCAAATGAGTACAATTTTAACACAAAATTATCAGCCATAGATAAATGCAGCTGTTAATACACATATGTTGCTCTGGCAACCATTATAATGCTCGATTTTATATTTTAGATAATTTTAATAGATGTTGCTGTGGCAGCCAACCATCTTACTATCACCGGACCAAGGAATCTCTCATGGACACCTCAGGGTCCATGGGATACATTTATGTTGTCCGGTGTCCAAATGGAGTGGAGCGCACATCCACAATGGTGGGGAGCCTATTCTCAGGCTACGAGCACTCGTAGCCTGAGAATAGGCTCCCCACCATTGTGGGTGTGTGCTCGACTCCATTTGGACACCGGACAACATAAACGTATCCCATGGACCCTGAGGTGTCCATGAGAGATTCCTTGGTCCGGTGATAGTAAGATAGTTGCCACAGCAACATCTATTAAAATTATCTAAAATATAAAATCGAGCATTATGATGGTTGTCAAAGCAACATATGTGTATTAACAGCTGCATTTATCTATGGCTGATAATTTTGTGTTAAAATTGTACTCATTTGGTATAAACTCTAACCATTTGAGCCATTATGCCTATATTAGTTGTCCCCTGAGGAAACTGCTGGAGGCAGTGGAAACGCGTTGGGCTTAAGACTATGCATATATTGGTGCATTTCACATTTAATCCTATTTTATGGGTCACGAAAATTGGTGCATTTTATAACTAGACTATTAAAGGTTATATTTTAGAGCACTTCCTATGGGTTCCCCCTCCCCCCCCCCTTATAAGGCAAGGACCTCCAAGGTAATATTTTCTGAAATATTACCTGTACCACGAGCCAGACCAGGGAGGCAGAAGGAGATCAGGGAGGTAAACAAGTGGCTCAGAAGCTGGTGTAGCAAGGAGGGGTTTGGGTTCATGGAGAACTGGACGATTTCGCTGTTGGATACTGGCTCTACCATAGGGATGGGCTGCACCTCAATGGGGAGGTTGCAGCTGTGCTTGGGGAGAAGATGGCTAGAAGGGTGGAGGAGTGTTTAAACTAGGGACTGGGGGGAGGGAACCTACAATGTAGAGGGGGAAGATGGTGGAGATAGAAAGGGGGGACTTATAAATATACCTGGGGGTGGAGCTGAGGGAGGGGTTAGAATGGTTTCTTCATAGGAAGAAAAAACATACACCTTTAAATTACATTTTGACTAATGCCAGAAGTCTGACCAATAAAACAGGAACTGGAGTGGTTGATGTCTGAGGAGAATTATGACATAATGGGTATAACAGAGATTTGATTGGGCGATAGCTATGACTGGGCAGTCAACATATAGGGTTATAGTCTATTCAGGAAGGATCGGACAAAATGGAAAGAGGGAGGAGTTTGTCTTTATGTGAAATGGAGTTTCAAGGCCGCACTGCAGGAGTATATATGGGAGGGAAATGATAATGTGGAGTCATTATGGGTAGAAATATATGGAGATGAAAATAAAACAATTCTAATAGGGGTTTGTTATAAGCCACCAAACATAATGGAAGAGGCAGAAGATCAATTACACAGGCAAAAAAACAAGGCAGCAAATCAGAATGAGGTGATAATAATGGGGGACTTTAACTATCCTGATATAAATTGGGAGACTGAGTCCTGTGAATCTCATAAAGGAAACAGGTTTCTGACTATAACTAAAGACAGTTATCTGTCCCAAATGGTGCAGGGCCCGACCAGAGGGGGCGCCCTACTAGACTTAATATTAACCAACAGACCTGACGGAGTAACTAATATACAAGTAGAAGGACACCTATGACATAGTGATCATAATATAATACATTATAACTTGTCCTTCAATCAGGGAATCTCTTGAGGGGCCACAAAAACAGGAAGGCAAAATGTGATCAACTTAGAGAAGCCATTAACAATATAAATTGGGTTAATGTCCTCAAAAATAAGAATACTGACACTAAATGGGAGACTTTTAAAAATATCTTAAATTCTCACTGAAGATGTATATACCTTATGGGAATAAAAGGGCCAGATATAAAAGAAAACCAATATGGATGAATAAAAATGTTAAGGGGGCAATAAATGACAAAAATAAAGTCTTTTAACTACTAAAACAGAATGGCAGTGCAGAAGCATTAAAAAGCTATAAAGAAAAATGTAAAATATGTAAAAAAAAAAAAAACTGATAACAGCTGCAAAAATAGAGACAGAAAGAATCTTTGCCAAAAAGAGTAAAACTAACCCCAAAATGTTTTTTTACAATATAAATAGCAAAAAAGTTAAAAATGAAAGTGTTGGTCCTTTAAAAAATTATGAGGAAGAAATTACAAATGGGGATCAGGAAAAAGAAAATATATTAAACAAATTCTTCTCCACTGTATTCACCAAGGAAAATGAAATGCCAGGTGAAATGCAGCGAGATAAGGTAAACTCCCCAGTACAGGTCACCTAACTAACCCAGGAAGAAGTACAGTGCCACCGACAAAAAATCTAAATAGACAAATTGCCAGGTCCAGATGGCATTCACCACCGTATTCTAAAGGAATTAAGAAATTTAATAGACAGACCCCTATTTTTTAATATTCAGGGACTGTATAGTAACAGGGGCTGTTCCCCAGGACTGACTCATGGCAAATGGGGTGCTAATATTTAAAAAGAGGTCAAAAGGAGACCCCGGGAATCATAGGCCTGTTAGTTTAACCGTCGTTGTATGTAAATTGTTTGAGGGTTTTCTAAGGGATGCTATTTTGGAGTATCTTGATAAAAATAAATGTATGACTCCATATCAGCATGGCTTTATGAGGGATCGGTCCTTTCAAACTAACCTGATCAGCTTTTATGAGGAGGTAAGCTCCAGACTGGACCAGGGGCAATCGCTGGATGTTGTTTATCTGGATTTTTCCAAAGCATTTGATATGATGCCACATAAAAGGTTGGTGCATAAAATGAGAAGGATGGGACTGGAGGAAAATGTGTGCAAGTGGGTAACTGGCTCAGTGATAGGAAACAGAGGGTGGTTATTAATGGTACTTATTTTGATTGGGTGACTGTTACTAGTGGGGTACCACAGGGGTCCATCTTGGGTCCTGTTCTATTTAATATATTCAGTAATGACCTTGTAGAGGGGTTGAAAAGTTAAGTAGCAATCTTTGCAGATGATAGTAAACTCTGTAAAGCGGTAAAGACTATAGAGGACAGTGCACTGTTACAAATGGGTAAGAAAAACCCGGGCTGGGATTATGTATTAAATGGGAGAACACTTGGGACGAATGACGTTGAAAAGGACTTGGGAGTCTTAGTTAACAGTAAATTTAGCTCTAATGACCAGTGCCGGGAAGCTGCAGCCAAGTCAAATAAAATCACGGGGTGCATCAAAAGTGGTATAGATGCCCACGACAAGGAAATAATTCTACTGCTTACAAATCACTAGTCAGACCACACATGGAATACTGTGTACAGTACTGGGCACCAGCGTGCAAGAAAGACATAGTGGAGCTGGAGAGGGTTCAAATACGGACAACCAGAGCAATACGGGGAATGGGAAGACTACAGTACCCGGAAAAATTATTAGAATTAGGGTTATTTAGTTTAGAAAAAAAAGGCTTAGGGGAGACCTAATAACTATGTATAAATATATCAGGGGACCATACAGGGATCTCTCCCATGATCTATTTATACCCAGTGTCACGATTCGGCTGGCTGGAGGTGGATCCTCTGTGCCAGAGAGGGATTGGCGTGGACCGTGTTGGTGGACCGGTTCTAAGTTGCTACTGGTATTCACCAGAGCCCGCCGCAAAGCGGGATGGTCTTGCAGCGGCGGTAGCAACCAGGTCGTATCCACCAGCAACGGCTCAACCTCTCTGACTGCTGAAGATAGGCGCGGTACAAGGGAGTAGACAAGAGCAAGGTCGGACATAGCAGAAGGTCAGGGCAGGCAGCAAGGGTCGTAGTCAGGGGCAACGGCAGGAGGTCTGGAACACAGGCTAGGAACACACAAGGGAACGCTTTCACTGGCACAATGGCAACAAGATCCGGCGAGGGAGTGCAGGGGAAGTGAGGTATAAGTAGGGAGTGCACAGGTGATAACACTGATTAGGCCTGCTGCACCAATCAGTGGCGCAGTGGCCCTTTAAATTGCAGAGACCCGGCGCGCGCGCCCTAAGGAGCGGGGCCGCGCGCGCCGGGACAACACAGACGGGGAACGGGTCAGGTACGGGAGCCGGGATGCGCATCGCGAGCGGGCGCCTCCCGCATCGCGAATCGCATCCCGGCTGGGAGTGATATTGCAGCGCACCCGGTCAGCAGGTCTGACCGGGGCGCTGCGAATGAGAGGAGCGGGGACCCGGAGCGCTCGGCGTAACAGTACCCCCCCCCCTTGGGTCTCTTTCCATATGGTGGAAAGATCACGAGTCAATTCATCCACAGCGGGCAAACCAGAGGGCAAGGGAGTAGGGAGGGGAGGAAGAGGGTGACGGCCGTACACCACGAAAAATGGGGATTTAGCAGAAGATTCGGAGACTCTGAAGTTGTATGAGAATTCGGCCCATGGTAGAAGATCTGCCCAGTCATCCTGGCGAGAGGAAACTAAATGCCGTAAATAGTCACCCAGGACCTGATTAATTCTTTCTACTTGTCCATTGCATTGGGGATGGTAAGAAGAAGAGAAGTTTAATTTGATCTTGAGCTGTTTACAGAGGGCCCTCCAGAATTTAGACACGAATTGGACGCCTCTATCCGAGACGATATGCGTGGGCAAACCGTGAAGGCGAAAAATGTGTATAAAAAATTGCTTTGCCAACTGAGGCGCTGAAGGAAGGCCAGGAAGAGGAATAAAATGTGCCATCTTGGAAAATCGATCAACGACCACCCAAACAACTGTGTTGCCATGGGATGAGGGCAAGTCCGTAATAAAGTCCATACCATTCTGTGACCAAGGCTGTTCAGGAACAGGGAGAGGAAGAAGAAGACCAGCAGGCTTCTGGCGAGGAGTCTTATCCCGAGCACAGACAGTACAGGCCCGCACAAAATCAACAACATCAGTCTCCAGAGTCGGCCACCAATAAAATCGAGAGATGAGTTGAAAGGATTTCTTGACGCCCGCATGGCCTGCGAAGTGGGAAGAGTGTCCCCACTTGAGAATCCCGAGACGCTGGCGTGGAGAAACGAAGGTCTTCCCTGGAGGAGTTTGCCTGATGGAAGCTGGAGAAGTGGAGATCAGACAGTCCGAAGGAATGATGTGTTGCGGAGAGGCCTCTACTTCAGAGGCATCAGAAGAACGAGAGAGGGCATCGGCCCTAATGTTTTTGTCAGCAGGGCGAAAATGGATTTCAAAGTTAAAACGGGCAAAGAACAACGAACACCTAGCCTGGCGAGGGTTCAGTCGTTGGGCAGACTGGAGATAGGAGAGATTCTTGTGATCAGTGTATATAGTAACTGGATATTTTGATCCCTCCAGCAGGTGTCTCCATTCCTCAAGTGCCAATATAATGGCCAGTAGTTCCCGATCACCAATGGAATAGTTTTTCTCCGCCGGAGAGAAGGTCCTAGAAAAAAAAACACAAGTAACAGCATGCCCGGAAGAATTTTTTTGTAGAAGAACTGCTCCAGCTCCCACTGAGGAGGCATCTACCTCCAATAGGAAGGGTTTAGATGGGTCAGGTCTGGAGAGCACGGGAGCAGAAGAAAAGGCAGACTTGAGATGTTTAAATGCGTCTTCCGCTTGGGGAGACCAGGACTTAGGATTGGCATTTTTCTTGGTTAGAGCCACGATAGGGGCCACAATAGTGGAGAAGTGTGGAATGAATTGTCTGTAATAATTGGCAAACCCCAAAAAACGTTGGATAGCACGGAGTCCGGAGGGGCGTGGCCAATCTAACACGGCAGATAGTTTATCTGGATCCATTTGTAGTCCCTGGCCAGAGACCAAGTATCCTAGGAAAGGAAGAGATTGACATTCAAAGAGACATTTTTCCATTTTGGCATAAAGTTGATTGTCCCGAAGTCTCTGAAGAACCATGCGGACATGCTGGCGGTGTTCTTCTAAGTTGGCAGAGAAAATCAGAATATCGTCCAGGTAAACCACAACACAGGTATATAGGAGATCACGAAAAATTACATTAACAAAGTCTTGGAAGACGGCAGGGGCGTTGCACAGGCCAAAGGGCATGACCAGATACTCAAAGTGTCCGTCTCTGGTGTTAAATGCAGTCTTCCATTCGTCCCCCTCCCTGATGCGGATGAGATTATAAGCACCTCTTAAGTCCAGCTTGGTAAAGATGTGGGCGCCTTGTAGGCGATCAAAGAGTTCCGAGATAAGAGGTAAGGGGTAGCGGTTTTTTACCGTGATTTTTTAAGTCCGCGGTAATCAATGCAAGGGCGTAGGGAGCCATCTTTTTTGGACACAAAAAAAAATCCAGCTCCGGCAGGAGAGGAGGACTTGCGGATAAACCCCTTTTCTAAATTCTCCTGGATGTACTCCGACATGGCTTGAGTTTCTGGAGCAGACAGAGGATAGATTCTGCCCCGGGGTGGAGTAGTACCCGGGAGGAGGTCAATAGGACAGTCATAAGGCCTGTGAGGAGGCAAAGTCTCTGCTTGATTTTTGCAAAAAACATCAGCATAGTCCAGATAGGCCTTAGGAAGACCTGATACTGGGGGAACCACAGGGTCACGACTGTGAGTACTGGGAACCGGTTTAAGACAGTCCTTGTGACAAGAAGTACCCCAGTTCTTGATTTCTCCTGTGGACCAATCAAGGGTTGGGGAATGGCGTTGAAGCCACGGTAATCCAAGAAGAATTTCTGAAGTGCAGTTAGAGAGGACCAAAAATTAAATTTTTTCGTGATGGGGTCTGATGCACATTAGGAGAGGTTCCGTGCGATAACGCACGGTACAGTCCAATCTTTCATTGTTAACAGAATTGATGTAGAGGGGTCTGGCGAGACTGGTCACCGGGATGTTGAACCTGGTGATGAGAGAGGCCAAAATAAAATTTCCTGCAGATCCGGAATCCAAGAAGGCCATAACAGAGATGGAGAAGGTAGAAGAAGATATCCGCACAGGCACAGTAAGGCGTGGATAAGCAGAGTTCACATCAAGAGCTGTCTCACCTTTGTGCGGAGTCAGCTTGCGTCTTTCCTGGCGGGGAGGACGGATAGGACAATCCTTCAAGAAATGTTCGGTACCGGCACAGTACAGGCAAAGATTCTCCATGCGGCGTCGTGTCCTTTCTTGAGGTGTCAAGCGAGACCGGTCAACTTGCATAGCCTCCACGGCGGGAGGCACAGGAATGGATTGCAGAGGACCAAAGGAGAGAGGAGCCGGGGAGAGAAACCGCCTCGTGCGAACAAAGTCCATATCCTGGCGGAGCTCCTGACGCCTTTCGGAAAAACGCATGTCAATGCGGGTGGCAAGATGAATAAGTTCATGCAGGTTAGCAGGAATTTCTCGTGCGGCCAGCACATCTTTAATGTGACTGGATAGGCCATGTTTAAAGGTCACGCAGAGGGCCTCGTTATTCCAGGATAACTCGGAGGCAAGAGTACGGAATTGGATGGCGTACTCGCCAACAGAAGAATTACCCTGGACCAGGTTCAGCAGGGCAGTCTCAGCAGAAGAGGCTCGGGCAGGTTCCTCAAAGACACTTCAAATCTCCGTGAAGAAGGAGTGTACAGAGGCAGTGACAGGGTCATTGCGGTCCCAGAGCGGTGTGGCCCATGACAGAGCTTTCCCAGACAGAAGGCTGACTACGAAAGCCACCTTAGACCTTTCAGTAGGAAACTGGTCCGACATCATCTCCAAGTGCAGGGAACATTGCGAAAGGAAACCACGGCAAAACTTAGAGTCCCCATCAAATTTATCCGGCAAGGATAATCGAAGGCTGGAAGCAGCCACTCGCTGCGGAGGTGGTGCAGGAGCTGGCGGAGAAGAAGCTTGCTGGAGCTGTGGTAATAGCTGCTGTAGCATCATGGTCAGTTGGGATAGCTGGTGGCCTTGTTGCGCTATCTGTTGCGACTGCTGGGCGACCACCGTGGTGAGGTCGGCGACAACTGGCAGCGGGACTTCAGTGGGATCCATGGCCGGATCTACTGTCACGATTCGGCTGGCTGGAGGTGGATCCTCTGTCCCAGAGAGGGATTGGCGTGGACCGTGTTGGTGGACCGGTTCTAAGTTGCTACTGGTATTCACCAGAGCCCGCCGCAAAGCGGGATGGTCTTGCAGCGGCGGTAGCAACCAGGTCGTATCCACCAGCAACGGCTCAACCTCTCTGACTGCTAAAGATAGGCGCGGTACAAGGGAGTAGACAAGAGCAAGGTCGGACGTAGCAGAAGGTCAGGACAGGCAGCAAGGATTGCAGTCAGGGGCAACGGCAGGAGGTCTGGAACACAGGCTAGGAACACACAAGGGAACGCTTTCACTGGCACAATGGCAACAAGATCCAGCGAGGGAGTGCAGGGGAAGTGAGGTATAAGTAGGGAGTGCACAGGTGATAACACTGATTAGGCCTGCTGCGCCAATCAGTGGCGCAGTGGCCCTTTAAATTGCAGAGACCCGGCGCGCGCGTCCTAAGGAGCGGGGCCGCGCGCGCCGGGACAACACAGACGGGGAACGGGTCAGGTACGGGAGCCGGGATGCGCATCGCGAGCGGGCGCCTCCCGCATCGCGAATCGCATCCCGGCTGGGAGTGATATTGCAGCGCACCCGGTCAGCAGGTCTGACCGGGGCGCTGCGAATGAGAGGACGCTGCGAGCGCTCCGGGGAGGAGCGGGGACCCGGAGCGCTCGGCGTAACACCCAGGACTGTATCTAGAACAAGGGGGCATCCACTACGTCTTGAGGAAAGAAGGTTTATACACCAACACAGATGGGGGTTCTTTACTGTAAGAGCAGTGAGACTGTGGAATTCTCTGCCAGTGGAGGTGGTCATAGTGAACTCTGTAAAAGTATTTAAAAGGGGTCTGGATGCATTTTTGGAGAATAATAACATTACAGGTTAGGGATTCTAGATCTATATCAACTCAGTAGGGACTTATTAGGGTTATAGGTTGATCTTGATGGTCTCTGGTCTTTTTTCGACCTTATGAACTATGTTACTATGTTACTATGTAAAAACCCTGGGAAATGGCAGTGTTTCTAGGGGATAACAGGGAGAGGTTCCTGTATGGGGCCACTGTCTTTAGGACGAGTAACACTTGCAAAGAAGGGAATTAATAATGCGAGAGTAGGGCCTTACAGGGGAAGTTTCCCCCCCCCACCTTTTAAAATGGACCATAAGTTGTTATCTTCCACCTTTTAGAGGTCTTTGCATCACATCAATACTTGGTGGTGTAGGTGGGACATGGTGTTTTTTGCACACTTTTCCTTTTGTTTGATAAAAAAAAAAGTATGTATATTTTATCCTAAAAAAAATAATGTTTTAGCTAATGCATATCCTAAATACTTACTTGTGGTCTTATGGCGAGGAATGGCTGTAACTGGGGAGCCGCACCTTTTAAATGTTTTGCCCTATCCATATTTGTGAAGTGTTGGTGTGGCACCATGGTCAATCTACTCTGATGCATCAGGAGTTGGTGGGTGAAAATCCTGGCTGATCCATGTTTGATTCATCTTCACAATGGTCAGTCTCTCCACATTTTTCATGGACAGACGAGTTCTCCTTGGGGTGACTATGGCCCCTGCTGCACTAAACACCCGCTTTGATGGCACACTTCTGGCCGGGCAGGACAGCTTTTCCAGGGCAAACTCTGGGCCAGTTTGGCTGCCCAGAGGTCCAGAGGACCTTCAAGGTGTGTTGGCATACTCATGTCAAGATATGCCACCACCTGCTGGTTCAGGTCCTGCTCCAGGTCGACCTGTTGCTGATGAGTTGCTTCACTATGGGGGTGAAGAAAGCTACTCATCAGCGACTGTAGACTCAGGCTGCTGCTGATGGAGCCTGTACTGCTCCTGTGACACCACCCCTCCCCAGTAGACATGGCAGTGGAAGGTGAGCGTAGGGGGCCCCCCCAAGTCAGACCTGTGAGAGGATGGACAATGACACAGATAGGCATCGGTCAACTGACTACGTAGGATGTCTCTGTAGTAGGTGATTTTGTCCTCCCTCTCAGTGGGAGTGAAAAAGGCTCCATTATGTGCCGGTAGTGAGGAAGGTAGAGAGCCAGAAGTCATCCTGCTGCAGAATGGTGACAATTCTGTGTTCACTATGCAAGCAAGTGAGCATGCATCGTGCCATTTGTGCAAGTGACTTGGAGGGACTCCATTCCTCCACCTCCACTGTATACTGTCACGGTGTGTCTGGGTCCTGTGTCTCGCCTTCCTCATAACCCTCTAGCTCCTCCAGCTGCTCCTGCTACTTCTCTCCTGTTAGATGACTAGAAAAAATGCCCATCTCGTAAAACCTAAACTGTGATTCACTGTGCCTTTCCCCTCCACCTCCTCAAGTTTAGCCCCCACAGGGCTCATGTGGCAGTGAAATGTAGGCACCACTTCTCCAGTGCCCTGACCAGCCATTGTTTACAACACATATTGTAGTAGATGAAGCAGTGGAATGAAGTTGTTTACCCAGTAATCCTCAAAGGGCCTGAGCAAACGCCAGGTATCACGTATGAGCTGCCACTGGTTGACATTGAAAATACACAGGGGATTATCCCTATACGCTTGGATAATCAAGAAATCGGTGATGGCTTTTATCTGTTCGTATCGTTGGTCCAACATATGGAGGGTTTAATTCCAACGAGTAGAAACATAGCAAATCAGACTATGTTGGGGGATGCTGTTCTGACACTGCAGCTCAAAGAGGGTGTGCTTTGTGGTGTACGAGTGGCTGAAGTGCATGCAAAGTTTCCTTCCCATTGTTAGGATGTCTTGCATATGGGGGGAACATTTCAGGAACCTCTTGACAACCAGATTGAACACGTGTGCCATGCAGGGAGCATTTCTCAGGCTTCCTTGTTGAAGCGCAGACAAGAAGTTCTTCCCATTGTCGGTCAACATGGTTCCCATTTTGAGGCCATGATTTGATTTCTTGATGAATTACTTTTAGCAGTTCCTCTCCTGTGTGACTCTGTTCGCAAAGGCAAACCATTTGAAGAATAGCATGACACAGCCGTGCCCTGCACACATGGTATGCTGGAGGGGCACTGAGACTTGTCCGTGCAGTGGAGGCTGAGAACATGGTGTAGGATGAGGAAGCGGAGTCGAACACTGTCACAAGACCAACGGCCTGAGAGCGAGGACACAGAAGTGGCGTGACCTATCCAAGTTGCTGTTTTTGTGGCTGTGCAGGAACCACATTCATCCAGTGGGCTATAAAGGACATGTATTGTCCCTAACTGTAGTTACAGCTCCACACGTCTGCGCTGCCGTGCACTTTGGTACACACTGACTGGCCCACCTTCTGTTCCACAAAATTGTGAAGGGCTGGTACTGCCTTCTTTGCAAAGAAATGACGGCTTGGCACTCTCCACCTTGGCTAGACACAAGCTATCAATCTTTGGAAGGTTCTCAGTCCACCATTTGAAAAGGGAGGGACTACAGCACCAGCAACTTGGACAGGAGTACATTCAGCTACTGCACCGTTGGATGAGTGGGCGCATACTGTTGTCCCTTGGACATGGCTTCGCCGATGGATTGTTGGCGGAATTACTGACTTGAAGAAGGAGGAGCAGGAGCATCTGGAGAGACAGAAGATGGGTATGACACACAGCTCCCTTCGGCTGAGGTGGTGAACCCTTGGCTGTCTGAAACAGGGAGAGGCGTGCCACTGGGTGATGCAGCAGGCTGGACCACCACATTGGAACCACGGTTCTCCCAGGCTGCTTCATGGTGATGCTGCATATGTTGACGCAGGGTCGTGGTGCCAACATTGGTACCCTGGCCACACTTAACCTTCTGCTGACAAAACTTGCATGTTGCCAGGTTAACCTTCTCAAGATGCTTGATGAAAAACTGCCACACCGCCAAGTAGCTGATTTTCCCACCAACAGTACGCACTGATTGACTGCTATTGCCGCCGACTCCAGGAACCCGTTTCACTACCTCCTGGGAATGTAGGCTGCCGCAAAACAGGTGGTCTACCCCGAGCCTGTTTGGCTCCAGATTTTCCACTTCTACCACCATGCTGACTGCCAACCATGTAACCACCTTGCTGGCTCAGCTGCTGCCTCATGTGCGACCTACAACCCTTTTCTCCGGATGATGATGAAGCCCCTTCTGCACCCAGCTCCCAAGTGCAATCGGCTTCATCATCATTGAGTTTTGTCTGCACGTCACTGATGTCCTCCTCAGGTCCCTCAACAGTGTCTGCTTCAGAAGCCTGAGTGCTCGTAACACTACCTCCCACACCACTCTCCTCATCACTACTTGCCCACCTAGCATAGCAAGCGGCGGATGTCTCCTCCAATTCTTGGATGGGCAGTAACTGCTAACTGTCCTCTAGATTGTCATCACTAAATAGTGGAGCTGAACTCACTGAATAAGATACTTCTGTGGGGGAAGGAACAGCATAGGACAGAGGCAATGGGAGGACATGGACTGCTCCCGGACCATGCCAACTGAGAGTTGTGTCTGAGAAACCCACCAACTGTTGACTGGGGGTGTCAGATATCAGTTTTGATGAAGTGGATGACTGTGTTAACCAATCAATGATGGCAGATGGTTTGCTGGTTGAGACACGACCGCTAGCTGATACCGGGAGCTCAGGCCTCTAGCAGCGACTCCTGCTGCCACTAGCCCCTAGTCTGGAGCGACCTCTGCCTGATGAATTTATGCCTCTGCCACTCCTCTGTGCATGTCCTGGTACTTCTCTGTCTGTCATACATAGTGCGTTTATGAGGGGAGTACATACAATATGCTCCACTACACTTAAAACAGTATTTGTCTACAACACCAGCAGGTGTGTACTTTTTAGAGATGAGCGAATCGAAGTTGACGAACCCAAATTCGTTACGAATTTCATGAAAAATTTGATTCTCAACGAATATGAATATCGCCGCGATTCTATCGCACGAATCGCTTAATTAAACTCCATTTTACAGCGTTCCAGGCTATTGGGGACCTAAGATGGCGGATCCACATGTGAGTACATGGGGCAGGGGATTATGGGAGGGTGGGAAACAGCGGCGGGAATGAAGGTAGGCAGGCTGACCCTGAATCACATGTGAGATGCCGCCTATCAGTGTTCACTAACCCCTATATAATTGGCGGCCATCTGGCCTCTCTTCATTTCATCTATGCATTCAGATGGAGAGTAGTGTTGAGCGGCATAGGCCATATTCGAATTCGCGAATATTCGCGAATATATGGACGAATATTCGTCATATATTCGCGAATATTCGCATATTCGTTATATCCGCGTTTTATTTTCGCATATGCGAAAATTCGCGTATGCGAAAATTTACAGATGTGAAAATTAGCATATACAAAATTAGCATAAGGTAAAATTCGCATATATGAAAATTCGCATATGCTAATTTTCGCATTAGCGAATTTTCGCATATGCGCATTTTCGCACGCCAGTCTCACACAGTAGTATTAGAGCCTTCTTTACACCACACAAGCTGGAAGCAGAGAGGGGTGATCACTGTGATGTGTACTGTGAAGAAAAAAAAAAAAAAAAAAAAAAACGAATATTCATAATTACGAATATATAGCGCTATATTTGCGAAATTCGCGAATTCGCGAATATGCGATATTCGCAAATAATATTCGAATTGCGAATATTCGCGAGCAACACTAATGGAGAGGACGGGTCTGCGTGTGTGTGAATAGATCATACCACAGCGTTACACTGCAACTGCTACTCACATCAGCATTAGGGAAAGGCAGGAGTGCAGAGTGCTTTGCTGTTACACTGAGAAGGATCATTGATAGCTAAACCTCCTATTCACTTGTGGTCGTAGCTCCTGCCCGAGAAGCGTACCTACCTACCCTACTACTGCTGAATACCAACCCCTAACTAACCAAGCAGTCTAAGGTGTGCCATAACTGCTGCGTATAGAATATGCCTGGAGGAAAAGAGGGCATACCCTGTGACTGAGTAAATGAAAATTAAGGGAGGGTGGGTGGGACCAAAAAACCCACGGCGTCCGAATATGAGGCGGCCGTGAGTTTTTAAAGGCAGCCCGCTCCTCCCACAAATACAGGCCAGCTGCGCAGGCCTTACCACTTGTGGTCGTAGCTCCTGCCCGAGAAGCATACCTACCTACCCTACTACTGCTGAATACCAACCCCTAACTAACCAAGCAGTCTAAGGTGTGCCATAACTGCTGCGTATAGAATATGCCTGGAGGAAAAGAGGGCAAAACCCTATAATATTATCAAGTACATTTACAAGCCAACGTTTTGAAAGCATTGGCCGTCCCTTTTCTACATGTAATTATATAATCCCTACAATGCTATTGTAACTACGGTCATGCCTCTGCATGTGATTCCCCTAACCTTAGGAAATCATGACAACTGAAAGCCAGCGCGTCCTAACGATGAGCTGTCCTGGGGTACCGACGGGGAACTACCTAAGCGACAGCTAACCAACTAACTAGGTCAGCTGCTAGAGCTGACCGCTGCTGGATGACTGGCAACCTCCCTCTTTGTACACTCTACAAGGTAGATTGATGGAATGGAATGGAAAGCAAACAACGTCGCCCTGTTAGAGGAAAACCATGCGATGACATGCTGGATACCTGACAAATATGTTTTGAAAGTATTATGCTGGATGCAAGGAAAAGTGGCAAAACCCGATAAATGCAAATAGAATAAAATGGCATTGGGACATCTACTAGATATCAATGAAAATATCACGTAGTATTCTAGGCTATGTGTTGGAAGTACGCTGTGAGCTATGGGCGTGAAAAGCCTCGACTGAGAACAACCCTATGCCCGTATATACAACTCTGAGTGCTAACAATGTGTAAACATAAGACTACGTAATCGCCAACTTAAACCTGTGTAAGGTTACCACTGCAACCAACCTATGAATATGAACGGCAATGCAACCCCTTATGCAGCAAGGTGATGATGAGACTCACCCAACATGTGACTACTATCATCGTCGATCAGAGCCAGGACAAACGAAACCAAAAACACCGAACCAAGCTATATCCCCAATGCTAAGCAAACGTATGGACACGTGATGACGTTACGGCCGACCTGCAGTCATGTCGGGTCGCAACTGAACTGACCTATAGACGTGATAGGCCAAACCATGAAACACTCAACTAAATCAGCAAGTAACAGTATGACCGTCACCCTGAACCAAACAGATCGTGACCATGAGAAACCTATAGATGCGGCAATTAAGAATGAAACATCATGCTATCCCTGTAGCATAACTCGATTGCCGAAGGAACACAATGTATACCAAGACATTATCGCCACCCTTATTCTTGTTGGGTTGAGTCCAGACTAACCTGTAGACGTGACTGGTCTAGACCAACTATATGAGTGTATGTATAAGCTTTGAGCGTGTGTACCGAAGAAACTATGAACGTGTGGCTAAAATGAACTGCATGATTGAGCATATATACTGAATAAACTATATGGCCAGATGCGCGGAACCACTAATCCGCGCATGTGCCTAGTACCACTATACTACTGCGTGAAACACTGACATATGAAGCAACACCTGAATTTATTCATACGTTGTCTATCCCACTGAACAACAACTAGAAAGTACTGATGTGAGGCGCTCTCTCTACTATATATCTAAATATATATATATATATATATATATATATATATATATCTAAACACCTATCCCCATATATATCTACCTATACACACATAGGCATATCCATTTTTATTTTATTTTATTTTTTTATCAGGAATAATGAGTATAATGAGTACACCGCCTATGTGTCGTAATGTTGTCGCTCTGAAGGCGTGTCAGTAGCAACCATGCCACGTACCCTCCTGCAGGCGTGGCAGGCATGATAGGTATACACCATCTATGTGTCGTAATGTTGTTGCTCTGAAGGCGTGTCAGTAGCAAGCATGCGACGTACCCTCCTGCAGGCGTGGCAGGCATGATAGGTATACACCATCTATGTGTCGTAATGTTGTTGCTCTGAAATAGTGTGAGCAACAACTACTATGCAATGTATCCCCCTGCTGACGTGGCAGGTATAATGGGTATACATCATCTATGTGTGGTGTTATTGCTGTTCTGAAGGCGTGTCAGTAACAACAATTATGTGACGTACCCCTCCTGCAGGCGTGGCAGGCAAAACAGGTATACGCCACCTATGTGTCATAATGTCGTTGCTCTGGAGATGTGTCAGTAACAACAACTGCAATGTATCCCCCTGCAGACAAGGTAGTCATAATGGGTATACACCACCTATGTGTCATGTTATTGTTGTGCGTTAACAACAATAATGCAATGTACCCTTTCTGCAACATGGCAGACTTAATGGGTAAACACCGCCTGTGTGTAGTGTTAATGTCGTTCGGAAGGCATGTCAGTAACAATGATAATGCAACGTACCCCATCTGCGGCGTGAACGGTTTAATGGGTAAACCGCCTGAGTGTCACTTAACTGTCGTTCTGAAGACGTGTCAGCAACAACAACTGCCCCCTGCCTATACACAGATGTGTACAGTACGACTATGTGCAAAACTGTCGAAAAGCCGCTATGCGAGGCTGTACCACCAGCTTGATGAAGCTATACTCGGGCCACCTATACGCGTATGCACCACCAGCGAACGCACAAACGCTGCGGGCGTGCAAACTTCACAAATATCGCAAGCACATGTACGGAACACATGCCACGAGCGCACGCGTAGCATGATTCCCGAACACATGTAATATAACCCTTCAAATATGCACGATACAAGTCCTGCGAGCGGGTGTGCAGCACAAACCTTATGAGTGCGTATTCAGTATTAACCCTACGAGTGAGAGGACCGTATAATACTATGAACGTGTGTACAGTGTAGCTCATATGAGCGTGTACATGGAATGATCCCTATGGGTGAGTGTACAACATGGCTCCTACAAGAGCATGTGTAGGATGAACCCTGCAAGCGTGTACAAGCGTGTATGCAGCGTAAACCTACGAGCAAGGGTACGGTATGGATGCTATAATCGTATGCACTGCATAACCTACAAGAGCGTGAACCAAAAAACCCAACAAGCGCGTGTACAAAAAAATCCTACAAGCGAGTATACAGTATAAATGCTACAAGCGAATGTATAGTATGACCCTAACGTGTAAAGTAAGAATCCAACAAGTGTGTGTGCAGCATATCCTACCAGTGAGCGTATTGCAGAAAAAAAAAAAAAAAAAACAACAACCCTACAGGTGAGTACAGCATGAATTCTACAAGTATGCACGCAGCACAATCCTACAAGCATGTACAAGCGTGTGTATGGTATGAGTGCTACAAGCATGCACCCTACAACATTCACAAACGTGAGTGCAGAATGAATCCTACAAGCAAGTGTACAGTATGAAACCTAAAGATGGATATACCATATAATCCTACAAGCGAGTGTACAGTGTGAATCCTATAAGCGGGTGTACGGCATAATTCTAGAAGTGTGTGTACTGTATGAACCCTACAAGCGTGTGTGCAGTATAAACTGTCACGATTCGGCTTACAGGTAGTGGATCCTCTGTGTCAGCGAGGGATTGGCGTGGACCGTGCTGGTGGACCGGTTCTAAGAGGCTACTGGTGTACACCAGAGCCCGCCGCAAAGCGGGATGGTCTTGCTGCGGCAGTAGCAACCAGGTCATATCCACTAGCAACGGCTCAACCTCGCTGACTGCTGAGAAGGCGTGGGACAGAAGGACTAGGCAGAGGCAAGGTCAGACGTAGCAGAAGGTCGGGGCAGGCGGCAAGGTTCGTAGTCAAGATGGATAGCAGGAGTTCAGGTAACACAGGCTTAGGACAACACTAAACGCTTTCACTGGCACAAGGCAACAAGATCCGGCAAGGGAGTGCAGGGGCAGTGAGCAGATATAGCCAGGGAGCAGGTGGAAGCCAATTAAGCTAATTGGGCCAGGCACCAATCATTGGTGCACTGGCCCTTTAAGTCTCAGAGAGCTGGCGCGCGCGCGCCCTAGAGAGCGGAGCCGCGCGCGCCAGCACATGACAGCAGGGGACCGGGACGGGTAAGTGACTTGGGATGCGATTCGCGAGCGGGCGCGTCCCGCTGTGCGAATCGCATCCCCGACGGCCATATCAGTGCAGCGCTCCCGGTCAGCGGGACCGACCGGGGCGCTGCAGGGAGAGAGACGCCGTGAGCGCTCCGGGGAGGAGCAGGGACCCGGAGCGCTCGGCGTAACAGTACCCCCCCCCCTTAGGTCTCCCCCTTTTTTTGTCCGACAACTGCTTTACCTGGGACGAGGACACCGGGAAAGAATGGAGGGTTTCCTCAACGGCAGGCAGTACAGCAGGAGTGGGAATGGGGAGGGAGGGCAGAGGGTGAAGCTTGGCACGGGGCAGGGTGACACAAGGACGGGGGCCATGAGGAGGCACTGAGGCTTGCCTGACGGGACTGGGAGGGGGGGAGAGGCATCTCTTGTGGCAAGCAGAGTCCCAGTTCTTGATCTCCCCGGTGGTCCAGTCAAGGGTGGGAGAATGAAGCCGGAGCCATGGCAGACCGAGGAGGACCTCAGAGGTACAGTTGGGAAGGACGAAGAACTCAATCCTTTCGTGGTGGGGTCCAATGCACATTAAGAGGGGTTTTGTGCGGTAACGCACGGTGCAATCCAATCTGACTCCGTTGACCGCGGAAATGTAGAGCGGCTTGACGAGACGGGTCACCGGGATGCAGAATTTATTGACCAAAGACTCCAAAATAAAATTCCCAGAGGCACCAAAGTCCAAGCAGGCCACGGCTGAGAGGGAGGAGTTGGCTGAAGGAGAAATCCGCACGGGCACCGTGAGACGTGGAGAAGCAGACTTTGAACCAAGAGACGCCACACCCACGTGAGCTGGGTGCGTGCGTGCGTTTCCCAGGCGTGGAGGACGAATAGGGCAATCCACCAAGAAATGCTCGGTACTGGCACAGTACAGACAAAGATTTTCTTCCCTACGGCGATTCCTCTCTTCCTGGGTCAGGCGAGACCGATCCACTTGCACGGCCTCCTCGGCGGGAGGCCCATGCGTAGACTGCAAAGGATGCTGTGGGAGAGGTGCCCAGAGATCTAAGTCTTTTTCCTGGCGGAGCTCCTGATGTCTCTCAGAAAAACGCATGTCAATGCGGGTGGCCAAATGGATAAGTTCTTGCAGGTTGGCAGGAATCTCTCGTGCGGCCAGCACATCCTTGATGCTACTGGATAGGCCTTTTTTAAAGGTCGCGCAGAGAGCCTCATTATTCCATGATAATTCGGAAGCAAGAGTACGAAATTGGATGGCGTACTCGCCCACTGAAGAATTACCCTGGACCAGGTTCAGCAGGGCAGTCTCGGCAGAAGAAGCTCGGGCTGGTTCCTCGAAGACACTCCGGACTTCAGCGAAGAAGGACTGGACTGTGGCTGTGGCAGGATCATTGCGGTCCCAGAGCGGTGTGGCCCAAGACAAGGCCTTTCCTGAAAGAAGGCTCACTACGAACGCCACCTTAGACCGTTCTGTAGGAAACAAGTCCGACAACATCTCCATATGCAGGGAACATTGAGACAAAAATCCACGGCAGAGTCTAGAGTCCCCATCAAATTTGTCCGGCAGGGACAAGCGGAGGCTAGGAGCGGCCACTCGCTGCGGAGGAGGTGCAGGAGCTGGCGGAGGAGATGGTTGCTGCTGTAGCAGAGGCAGAAGTTGCTGTAACGTGGCGGTCAACTGCGACAGCTGCTGTCCTTGTTGGGCAATTTGCTGCGATTGCTGAGCGACCACCGTGGTTAGGTCAGCGAGACTTGGCAGCGGCACCTCAGCGGGATCCATGGCCGGATCTACTGTCCCGATTCGGCTTACAGGTAGTGGATCCTCTGTGTCAGCGAGGGATTGGCGTGGACCGTGCTGGTGGACCGGTTCTAAAAGGCTACTGGTGTACACCAGAGCCCGCCGCAAAGCGGGATGGTCTTGCTGCGGCAGTAGCAACCAGGTCGTATCCACTAGCAACGGCTCAACCTCGCTGACTGCTGAGAAGGCGTGGGACAGAAGGACTAGGCAGAGGCAAGGTCAGACGTAGCAGAAGGTCGGGGAAGGCGGCAAGGTTCGTAGTCAAGATGGATAGCAGGAGTTCAGGTAACACAGGCTTAGGACAACACTAAACGCTTTCACTGGCACAAGGCAACAAGATCCGGCAAGGGAGTGCAGGGGCAGTGAGCAGATATAGCCAGGGAGCAGGTGGAAGCCAATTAAGCTAATTGGGCCAGGCACCAATCATTGGTGCACTGGCCCTTTAAGTCTCAGAGAGCTGGCGCGCGCGCGCCCTAGAGAGCGGAGCCGCGCGCGCCAGCACATGACATAAACCCTACAAGCGTGTGTACGATATGACCCTACAAGCGTGTGTACAGTGTAAACTCTACAAGCGTGTAGATAGTATGACCCTGCAAGAGTATGTATAGGATGCGCCCAACAAGTACAGCATGAATCCTGTTAGTGTGGGTATAGTATAAATCCGACAAGCATATGGACAATAAGAAACTGCAGAACCTACAAACATGTACAAGCGTGTGTACCGTATGAAAGTTACCAGCATGAATCCTACGAACGTGCATGAGCATGAGTACAATATAAGTCCTACAAGCAAGTGTACGGTTAAAAGTCCTACAAGTGTACCGCATAAATTCTACAAGCTTGTGTACAGTATAAACCCTACAAGCGTGTACACAGTATGACTCTACAAGTGTGGTATACAATATAACCCTATGAACGTATGTCCTACAAGTACCGCATGAATCGTATGAGCGTGTGAACAGTGTAAAATCTACAAGCATATGAATAATGAGAATCTATAGCGTGTGTGCCGCCTGAATCCCACGAGCGTGTGTACCGCAGAATCCTAAAGACGTATGTACAGCATAAACTTACAAGCATGTGTGCAGCATAAATCCTACAAACGCATGTACAGCGTAAATCCCACAAGCGGGGTGTACCGCAGAATCCTACAAACGTATGTGCAGCACAGATCCTACCAGCGTGTGTACCGCACAAAACCAACCAGCGTATGTGCAGCATAAATCCTAAAAACGTGTGTACGGGATAAATCCTACCAGCGTGTGTATGACATAAATCCTACAAGCGTGTGTGCAGCATGAATCCTACAAAGTGTGTATGGCATAAATCCTACAAGCGTGTGCAGCATGAATCGTACAAACGTGTGTACGGCATAAATCCTACCAGCGTGTGTAGAGCATAAATCCTATAACGTATGTACAGCAGAAATCCTACGAGCGTGTGTACGACATGGGTCCTACCAAGATGTGTACGGCATGAATCCTATCAGCGTGCGTACAGCATGACTCCTATAAATGCGTGTATGGTATATGTGTACGACATCTATGAGGGCATGTATCTGGAACAAGAATAAGCCGAATGTGTAACAAATTACAAGAGCGAACAAATTATATGTAATAACCAACTATATGCACGGACCACATGTTATGTAAATAAACTTATAAGAGTGTGAACACAGACAACTATATATATATATATATATATATATATTTATTTATTTTTGTAGCGAAATGCATGAAAACGAATTTGATAGTAAAGTAACAGGCACCAAGCTAAACAATACCCCTTTCCCGTATATTAAGGATAGAACCCCCACCTGAAGCGGAGCTCCAAGTCAGATGACTATACCTGGCTGCTGACAACTTGCAACACACCGAGGGATACAATTAACTGCAGGGGAGAGGGGGGAGAAGGAAGAAGGAGACAGTATTAACACTGCTAAGCATGCCCCCATCCACCCCTGCAGTGTAATGGACCACAGTATAAGTGAGACCTACAGCTCCGCAACAGCAGGACCGCCCAGAAACAATGAAGTATAAATATAAATAAAAAGAACACTGTGAGGAAGTTAGTCTAGGAGACACCAGAGACCGACCAGACCGGCAGCTGCGGGGGGTGGTGGGGGTGGAAGCACGAGCCCACACGGTGGAGCGGAGCGGTGAGCCCGACTCCGGTGGAGCGGAAGGGCGCGCAAGCCCCGCAGAGACGCTGGAGACACATAAAGACCTTCCAGCAGTACAGCACCCCACGGCCAATGGAGCGCACAAAGTGAGCCTCCTGCACCTGCCACGGAAAGCAGCACTGGAGAGAGGAGCAGACACCTACCGACAGGGTGTAACCACTTGCCCGAGACGGCAAGTCTGACATGCCAACGCCCAAGACGTAATAACCAGGGGCCGGGCTGACCAAGGGTTCCCCCGAACTCCGGCTTACCTCCGGAGTCCGGGAACAGTCAGCGTTACCCCCGGTCAGCCGCGGCCACTTACCACTACCATGGCGGCTGGAATGACATTCCGGTCAGCTGACCCGTGCGGTCAGCTGACCCGTGCAGTCAGGTGACCGACGTGGACGTGACGCCATGCCCTGCTGACATCCCGTGAAGGACCCTCGACCGAAAAACCCACGGCGTCTGAATGTGAGGCGGCCGTGAGTTTTTAAAGGCAGCCCGCTCCTCCCACAAATACAGGCCAGCTGCGCAGGCCTTACCACGTTATTGAGCATTGCAGCAGAGAGGGGCAGATGGCTGTCAGCTGCCTCATACAGATCTCCAAGCTGCCTGAACTTTCTGAAGCATCTTATCTCCTCATTGTCCAGCCCAATTGAGTTTATTTTTATTTGCTCCAAAAAACTTCTGCTGCTCAGAATTGTGTGACAGAGTGCAATTTGGGGTTTAATCCCTGGATCTTTTTTTTTGTGGTGCTGCACTGTTGGGTCCTGCTGCTGTTCAGAAATACGTGATTGTTCAGTGGACTGTAGTGCATTTGCACCATTTTGTACCTGTTAATCTGTCAAGGGGCTGGCTACATACTGTGCAAGTCCAAAAAATACTATTCACCGGCTGTTTTTTTTTTTTAAACAGTTTTTTCTGTGTATAGTTATGCATATATAACTGCCCTCATCAGTGCATACCGCATAGGTACATGCAAGTATTGTACCATTTAGTACCTGTTAAGCTGTCAAGGTGCTCCATACCGTCAAAGTCCAAACAATAGTATCCACCGGCTGGTGTATTACAAAAATACAGAGTTTTTTCTGCTAATAGTTAGGCATATTACTGCCCTCATCAGTGCTTACCGCATAGGTACATCCAAGTATTGGACCATTTAGTACCTGTTAAGCTGTCAAGGTCCTCTATAACGTCAAAGTCCAAACAAAAGTATCCACCGGCTGGTGTTTTACAAAAATACAGAGTTTTTTCTGCTAATAGGCCCTCATCAGTGCATACCGCATAGGTACATCCAAGTATTGTACCATTTAGTACCTGTTAAGCTGTCAAGGTGCTCCATACCGTCAAAGTCCAAACAATAGTATCCACCAGCTGGTGTTTTACAAAAATACAGAGCTTTTTTCTGCTAATAGTTAGGCATATTAATGCCCTCATCAGTGCATACCGCATAGGTTCATCCAAGTATTGTACCATTCAGTACCTGTTAAGCTGTCAAGGTGCTCCATACCGTCAAAGTCCAAACAATAGTATCCACCGGCTGGTGTTTTACAAAAATACAGTGTTTTTTTCTGCTAATAGGCATATTACTGCCCTCATCAGTGCATAACGCATAGGTACATCCAAGTATAGTACCATTTAGTACCTGTTAAGCTGTCAAGGTGCTCCATACCGTCAAAGTCCGAACAATAGTATCCACCGGCTGGTGTATTACAAAAATACAGAGTTTTTTTCTGCTAATAGGCCCTCATCAGTGCATACCGCATAGGTACATCAAAGTACTGTACCATTTAGTACCTGTTAAGCTGTCAAGGTGCTCCATACCGTCAAAGTCCAAACAATAGTATCCACCGGCTGGTGTATTACAAAAATACTGAGTTTTTTCTGCTAATAGTTAGGCATATTACTGCCCTCATCAATGCATACCGCATAGGTACATCCAAGTATTGTACCATTTAGTACCTGTTAAGCGGTCAAGGTGCTCCAAACCGTCAAAGTTCAAACAATAGTATCCACCAGCTGGTGTTTTACAAAAATACAGAGCTTTTTTCTGCTAATAGTTAGGCATATTAATGCCCTCATCAGTGCATACCGCATAGGTTCATCCAAGTATTGTACCATTCAGTACCTGTTAAGCTGTCAAGGTGCTCCATACCGTCAAAGTCCAAACAATAGTATCCACCGGCTGGTGTTTTACAAAAATACAGTGTTTTTTTCTGCTAATAGGCATATTACTGCCCTCATCAGTGCATAACGCATAGGTACATCCAAGTATAGTACCATTTAGTACCTGTTAAGCTGTCAAGGTGCTCCATACCGTCAAAGTCCGAACAATAGTATCCACCGGCTGGTGTATTACAAAAATACAGAGTTTTTTTCTGCTAATAGGCCCTCATCAGTGCATACCGCATAGGTACATCAAAGTACTGTACCATTTAGTACCTGTTAAGCTGTCAAGGTGCTCCATACCGTCAAAGTCCAAACAATAGTATCCACCGGCTGGTGTATTACAAAAATACTGAGTTTTTTCTGCTAATAGTTAGGCATATTACTGCCCTCATCAATGCATACCGCATAGGTACATCCAAGTATTGTACCATTTAGTACCTGTTAAGCGGTCAAGGTGCTCCAAACCGTCAAAGTTCAAACAATAGTATCCACCGGCTGGTGTTTTACAAAAATACAGAGTTTTTTCTGCTAATAGTTAGGCATATTACTGTCCTCATCAGTGCATACCGCATACGTACATCCAAGTATTGTACCATCTAGTACCTGTTAATCTTCAAGGGCCTACATAATGTTCAATGACAACCGTAAGTAATCACCTGCTGCTGTTCTAGACAAATGCTGTTTAAAGAGTAGTGTAGCGTATTGTAATACCCTCATAAACGCACTAAGTATCTCAGGCAGAGAAGTGCCAAGACGTGCACAGAGGAGTGGCAGAGGCCTAAATACTTCAGGCAGAGTTGGCAGCAGACTTTGGGCGAGTGTCAAAGGCCTCTGCTCCCAGTCGCAGCAAAAGGCCTCTGCTCCCATTATCAGCCAGCGGTCGTGTCTCCACCAGCAACCCATCTGCCATCATCGATTGGTTAACACGCTCATCCACATCATCACAAGTGACATCTGACACCCCCAGTCAACAGTCGTGGGTTCCTCAGACACAACCCTCAGTTGGCATGGCCCGGGAGCAGTCCGTGTCCTCCCATTGCCTTTGTCCTATGCTGTTCCCTCTCCTAAAGAAGTATCTTATGCTGTGGGTTGAGCTCCACTATTTACTGAGGACAATCCAGTAGAGGACAGTCAGCAGCTACTGGACAGCCAAGAAGGGGAGGACACATGCGCCTCTTGCTCCGCTAGGCAGCCAAGTAGTGATGCGGAGAGTGACGTGGGAGGCGGTGTTGCAAGTATTCAGGGTCCTGAAGCAGACACTGTTGGGGAACCTGAGGAGGACGTCAGTGACGTGCACACCACTGTTGATGATGATGAAGCCAATCGCAATTGGGAGCTGGGTGCAGAAGGGACTTCATCATCATCAGGAGAAGAGAGTTGCAGGTTGCCCTTGAGACAGCAAGGCGGTAGCACGGTTGGCAGTCAGCATGGTGGCAGTAGTGGAAATTCAGGAGCCAAACGTGCCCGGGGGAGACCACCTGCTTCGCAGCAGCCTACCTTTCCGGAAGTTAGGTGAACAGGGGTTCCTGGAGATGGCTCCAGTAGCAGTCAATTAGTGCGGACTGCGGGTCGGAAAATCAGCTACTCGGCGGTGTGGAAGTTTTTCATAAGGCATCCGGAGGAGATTCACGTAGCCACATGCAAGATCTGTCGGCAGAAGGTGAAGTGTGGCCAGGGTCCCAATCTCGGCACCACGGCCCGGCGTCAACACATGCTTCGCCACCATAAAGCGGCCTGGGAGAACCGTGGCTCCGATGTAGTGGTCCAGCCTGCTGCATCACCCAGTGGCCATCCGCTCCTTCCTTCATCCAGCCAAGGCTCCACCACCTCAGCCGAAGGGAGCTGTGTGTCAAACCCTCCTGTCGCTCCTGCTTCTCCCACTTTTAGTAAGCCATTCCGCCAACAATCCATTGGCTAAGCCATGTCCAAGAGACAACAGTATGTGCCCACTCATCCAACAACGCAGAAGTTGAATGTGCTCCTGTCCAAGTTGCTGGTGTTGCAGTCCCTCCCTTTTCAAGTGGTGGACTCTGCACCTTTCAGAGAATTGATGGCTTGTGCCAAGCAGAGGTGGAGAGTCCCAAGCGGTCATTTCTTTGCGAAGAAGGCATTACCAGCCCTGCATAAGTTTGTACAAGAGAGGGTGGGCCAGTCCTTGAGCCTGTCAGTGTGTTCAAAAGTGCACGGCAGTGCCGACGTGTGGAGCTGTAACTACGGGCAGGGACAATACTTGTCTTTTACGGCTCACTGGGTAAATGTGGTTCCTGCACAGCCACAACAGCAACTTGGACAGGTCACACCGCTTCCTCCTCCACGCTCTCGTTTCCAGGCAGTTGGTCCTGTTACAGTGTGCGACGCCGCCTCCTCATGCTGCACCATGTCCTCGGCCTCCACTGCACGTCCAAATCTCGGTGGCCATTCATCGTACCATGTGTGTAGGGCACGGCGTTGTCAAGCAGTTCTTCACATGGTTTGCCTTGGCGAACGGAGTCACACAGGGGAGGAACTACTGAAGTTCATTCGTAAAGAAATCCGAGTATAGCTCACTCCACGAAATCTGGAAATGGGAACCATGGTGACAGACAACGGGAAGAACATCATGTCCGCACTGCAACAAGGAAGTGTGAAACATGCGCCCTGCATGGCACACGTGTTGAATCTGGTTGTCAAGCACTTCCTCAAGTCTTCACCCCATTTGCAAAACATCCTGAAAATTGCAAGGAAACTGTGCATGCAGTTCAGCCACTCGTACACCGCCAAGCACACCTTCCTTGAGCTGCAGCGTCAGAACGGTATCCCACAACATAGTCTTATTGGTGACATTGCCACATGTTGGAATTCCACCCTCCATATGTTGGACAGACTATACGAACAAAGAAAAGCCATCACCGATTTCTTGATGATCCAAGCAGATAGGAGTACTCCCCTGTGTAACTTCAATGTGAACCAGTGGCAGCTCATACGTGACACCTGCAGTTTGCTGAGGCCCTTTGAGGAAGCCACATTATTTGTGAGTCACCTGGATTACGCCATGAACGACGTAATTCCACTCCTACATTTCCTACAACAAATGATTGAAACCATGGCTGGTCACGGCAATGGAAACGTTGCGCCTATATCTCAAGGCTACATGAGCCCTGTGGGGGCTGAACTGGAGGAGGAGGATGATGAGGGGCAGAGCGGAGCACAGTTTAGGTTGGATGAGATGGCCGGTGTTTCTAGTCTTCTGACGGGAGAGGAGGAGCAGCCAGAGGAGTTCTAGGGTTATGAGGAAGTTGAGACAGAGGACCCAGATACACCGTGGCAGTATGCAGTGGAGATGGACGCAGGTAGTCCCTCCGAGTCACTGGTGCAAATGGCACGATGCATGCTCAGTTGCTTGCGTAATGACTAGTGTTGCTCGCGAATATTCGCAATGCGAATTTTATTCAAAAATCTCGCATATTCGCGAATTTGCGAATATTCGCGAATATAGCACTATATATTCGTAATTACGAATATTTTTTTTTTCACAGTACACATCACAGTGATCACCCCTCTCTACTTCCAGCTTGTGTGGTGTAATGAAGGCTCTAATACTGCTGTGTGAAACAGGCGTGCAAATTTTCGCTTATGCTAATTTTTGTATATGCTAATTTTTGCATATGCTAATTTTCGCATATGCAAAGATTTGCATATGCGAAAATAAAACACGAATATTACGAATAAGCTAATTTAGCGAATATATGATGAATATTCGTCCATATATTCGCGAAAATTCGCAAATTCGAATATGGCCTATGCCGCTCAGCACTAGTAGTGACCCCCGAATTGTCAAAATTCGTCAGCGGGATGACTTCTGGATCTCCACCTTATTAGACCCTCGCTACCGTCCCAAAATGGGGGCCTTTTTTACACCCACTGAGAGGGAGGACAAACTTACCTACTACAGAGAGATTATACGTAGTCAGTTGGCTGATGCCTATCGGCCACATGGTCCATCCACTCGCAGGTCTGCCTCGGGGGGCCCTCTGCGCTCACCTTCCACTGCCATGGCTGCTGGGGAGGGGAGGGGTGGGAGGAGCAGTACCAGCTCAATCAGCAGCAGCCTGAGTCTACAGTCGCTGATGAGTAGCTTTCTTCACCCGCATAGTGAAGCAACTCAGCAGCAGGTAGACATGGAGCAGGACCTGAACCAGCAGGTGGTGGAATACCTTGACATGGCCATGCCAACAACCATTGAATATCCGCTGGACTTCTGGGCAGCCAAACTTGATTTATGGCCACAACTAGCAGAGTTTGCCCTGGAAAAGCTGTTCTGCCCGGCTAGTAGTGTGCCATCAGAGCTGGTGTTTAGTGCGGCCAGGGCCATATTCACCCCAAGACGAACTCGTCTGTCCACTAAAAATGTGGAGAGACTGACGTTTGTCAAGATGAATCAGGGATGGATCAGCCAGGATTTCCAGCCACCAATGACAGATGGGTCTGAGTAGATTGACCATGCTCCTACAACAAAATTTTCTCTATTGTGGTTGGTTATGAAACCCTCTGGGGCAGACCTGGGCATTGTATGGCCCGCTTGCCACATACGGCCCTTTGATTGGCTCTGACCGGCCCGCACTGACTGGGGAACAATTATGCTGCCTGATCTGGGGGACAACTATGCTTCTAATCTGGGGGACAACTATGCTCCTAATCTGGGGGACAATTATGCTCCTAATCTTGGGGACAACTATGCTCCTAATCTGGGGGACAACTATGCTCCTAATCTGGGGGACATCTATGCTGCCTAATCTGGGGGACATCTATGCTGCCTAATCTGGGGGACAATTATGCTCCTAATCTGGGGGACATCTATGCTGCCTAATCTGGGGGACATCTATGCTCCTAATCTGGGGGACATCTATGCTGCCTAATCTGGGGGACATCTATCCTCCTAATCTGGGGGACAACTATGCTCCTAATATGGGGGAAACTGATGCTTCTGGCCTTGGGCCTGTAATTTTTTGAAGTTTAGCAGTAGAAAAATACATGCTTAATGCCAATGTAAACATTGATCTTTAAATGTAAGGGGTTATGAAACGCTCTTGGGTACTGCGAATGACTGCTCCAGACTCATTCTGTGTCTTTCACAAACTACTTGCCTCCCTGGTGCCTCTGGCCTTGGGCGTTACATTTTTGGATGTTTAGCAGTAGCTAAATACATGCTTAATGCAAATTTCAACAATGATCGTTAAATTCTCTGCGCTCTGCCTGGGCCTTCTCCTACCCCGCCTGGGTCGATCAGAGGACCTCACTAACCGGTTGTAGCGACGGGCGGTGTGTACAAAGGGCAGGGACTTAATCAACGCGAGCTTATGACCCTCACTTACTGGTAATTCCTCGTTTTAAGGTTAAATAATTGCAGTCCCAGATCCCAATCACGAACTGGTTTCAGCGTGTAACACGCATCTGTCCTTGAAAGATAGAGACACGCTAATCCATTCAGTGGAGCGCTAGTGCGGCCCAGGACATCTGAGGCCATAACACACCTGTTGATTGGGCAATTGATTGGGCAAGGTAAGGGGTTATTAAAGCCTCTTGGGTACTGCTGAGGCCTACACCTGACTGTTCCTGGTTTGTTGCGTGTGATTTTTTAATGGAAATAAAAAATAAAAAAATCCGGAGAGGGATCAACTCTGCTTAATCATTTTTGGCAAAAAAAATCCTTTGGTGATCTGATCTTTTGGAGACAGATGCGCTTACACACATATGTAATAATTTTTTAAAAATAATTTCAAACATTGTGTGGTTTATTATTTTTGAGAAGAAAGTCTTTGGGTGGTCCACCGTCCTGCATTATAGAGTCTTCTGAAATGTTGGATATGCGCTTGTTCTTATATGGAGACAGAGAGTTGGACAGAGAGGAGGAGACGAGTTGGAAGCAGGGGGAGGTCTTCGCAAGGAGCTAGTGGCACAGTCAGACAGCATGCATCGGCACCCGGGGTCAGCCAGACGGGACGCCAATCAACGCATGCTGTTGCCACCACCAGAATGCTGTCATAGCAGAGCTCAGCAGTGTGGCTTTTTTTTGTGTGTCTGCCTCTGACAACAGTGAGGCCATTTGCAACCTGTGCCAGAAGAAACAGTCGTGGGAAGTCCAACACCCACCTAGGCACAACTGCTTTGCGAAGGCACATGATTTCACATCAAAAACGCCTATGGGATCAACACGTCAGTACAAGCAGCACACAAAGTCAAAGCCAGGTCAACCACTGCTGCCCTCCTTGCCCCCTCTCAACCATCCGCCTCTCCGTCTCTCGCCTATAGCAGTTCCTGCTCATCTGCCCACAGTCAGGTGTCTGTCAAGGAGATGTTTGAGCGCAAGAAGACAATGTCTCAAAGTCACCCCCTGGCCCGGCGTCTGACAGCTGGCTTGCCGGAACTGCTAGCCCGCCAGCTTTTACCATACAAGCTGGTGGTGTCTGAGGCCTTTAAAAAATTTGTAGCCATTGGGACACCACAGTGGAAGGTACCCAGACAAAATTTTATTGCATAAAAGGCAATCCCCAACCTTTACTCCATTGTGCAAAAGGAAATTATGGCATGTCTGGCACACAGTGTAGGGGCAAGGGTCCATCTGACCACTGATACCTGGTCTTCAAAGCATGGTTAGGGCAGGTATATCACCTACACTGCTCATTGGGTAAACCTGGTGATGGCTGCCAAGCATGGAATGCGTGGCTCTGCAGAGGAGTTGGTGACACCGCCACGACTTGCAGGCAGGCCTGCTGCTACCTTCTCTACTCCTCCTACTCCATCCTCTTCCATAACATCCTCAGCCGAGTCTTCTTTCACTGCTGCGTCTTGCTCCACATCACCGGCACCGCCCCAGCTCCCCAGGTGCTATTCCACATCCCGGATATGGCAGTGTCACACCATCTTGGGGTTGACTTGCCTCAAAGCGGAGAGTCACACCGCACCAGCGCTCCTGTCAGCCCTGAACGCACAGGTGGACCAGTGGCTGACTCCGCACCAACTGGAGATCGGCAAGGTGGTTTGTGACAATAGAACAAATTTGTTGGCGGCATTGAGGTTGGGCAACTTGACACATGTGCCGTGCATGGCACATGTGTGTAATCTGATTGTACAACGCTTTGTGCTCAAGTACCCAGGCTTACAGGATGTCCTGAAGCAGTACAGGAAGGTCGTGGCCATTTCAGACGTTCCTACACGGCCATGGTGCACTTGTCAGATATCCAATGGCGAAACAACATGCCAGTGAGGCGCTTGATTTGCGACAGCCCGACACGTTGGAATTCAACACTCCTAATGTTCAACCGCCTGCTCCAACAAGAAAAAGCTGTCAACTAATATTTGTATGACCGGGGTGCTAGGACATCATCTGACGAGCTGGGAATTTTTTTGCCACGTTACTGGAGGCTCATGCGCAATGCCTGTAGGCTCATGCGTCCTTTTGAGGAGGTGACAAACCTGGTCAGTCGCACCGAAGGCACCATCAGCGACATCATACCGTTTGTTTTCTTCCTGGAGCGTGCCCTGCGAAGAGTGCTGGATCAGGCAGTAGATGAGCGTGAAGAGAAAAAGTTGTGGACACCATCACCACCAGAAACAGCCTTATCAGCATCGCTTGCTGGACCTGCGGCAACGCTGGAAGAGGATTGTGAGGAAGAGGAGTCAGAGGAGGAATGTGGCTTTGAAGAGGAGGAGGAAGACCAACCACAGCAGGCATCCCAGGGTGCTCCTTGTCACCTATCTTGTTCCCGTGGTGTTGTACGTGGCTGGGGGGAAGAAGATTATACCTTCCCTGACATCACTGAGGACGAGGAATGGGACATGAGTAGCTCGGCATCCGTCCTTGTGCAAATGGGGTATTTCATGCTGTCGTGCCTGTTGAAGGAACCTCGTTTAAAAGGATGAAGGAGAACGACCTGAACTGGGTGTCCACGCTACTAGACCCCCGGTATAAACATAAAGTGCCTGACATGTTACCGCATTACAGCAAGGCGGAAAGGATTCAGCAGGTCCAAAATAAATTAAGAAGTATGCTGTACACAGCGTATAAGGGTCATGTCACAGCACAACAGGGATCTAACAGGGGAAGAGGTGAACGTAATCCTCCTCCCACAAACACGCCGGCAAGGACAGGAAGCTGTACAGACATGCTGTTGATGGAGGACATGCAGAGCTTTTTAAGTCCTATGCATTGCCACAGCCCTTCGGGGTCCACCCTCAGAGAACCACTTGACCGACAGGTTGCAGACTACCTGACCTTAACCGCAGATATCAACACTCTGAGGAGCGATGAACCCCGTGACTACTGGGTGTGCTTGACCTGTGGCCTGAGCTATCCCAATTTGCGATCGAAATTCTGGCCTGTCCCGCTTCAAGCGTCCTGTCAGAAAGGACCTTCAGTGCAGCAGGAGGTATTGTCACTGAGAAGAGGAGTCGCCTTGGTCAAAAAAGTCTGGATTACCTCACCTTTCTTAAGATGAATGAGGGATGGATCCCGATCAGATGAGCTGCCTTGACCTAAAAATGGTCCACACGCTGCTGTATTTGAACTCTGAATGCCGGATGACTTGCATGACTTATCCACCACCAACTAGGGTTCAAGCCGCAATGTTTTAGGGCACTTTCTGCCTGGCAAAACAAACAGAAATTTTCAGGCCACTGCTACAGCAGCGGCTGCGACAATACCAAATTTTCCTGCCAGGTGTACATGCCTAATTTTTCTGGCCTCTGCTGCTGCACTTGTTATGGTGCTGCAATTTTTCTGGCTGCTGCTACAGCGTCGGTTGCAACAATACCCAATTTTTCATCCATGTGTACATGCCTAATTTTTTTGGCCTCTGCTGCTGCACTTTTTCTGGTGCTGCAATTTTTCTGGCTGCTGCTACAGATGCGGCTGCGACAATACCCAATTTTTCATCCATGTGTACATGCCTATTTTTTCTGGCCTCTGCTGCTACAATTGTTATGGTGCTGCAATTTTTATGGCCGCTGCTACAGAAGCGGCTGCAACAATACCAAATTTTTCAGGCATGAGTACATGCCTAATTTTTCAGGTACTCTCTACTGACATCTCTGTCCATTTTTGCAACCGTGAATATTAGATGTATGCTAAGGGTAGCATGGTGGCTCAGAGGTTAGCACTGCTGCCTTGCAGCGCTGGGGCCTTGTGTTCAAATGCCACTATATGCTGCCTCAAGAGAGGCTCTAACTATGTGCTGCCTAATATGGGGGAATCTATGTGCTGCCTAAAGGGAGGCTCTAACTATGTGCTTCCTAATATGGGGGAATCTATGTGCTGTCTAAAGAAATTACATAGTTGATGCAGAGTCTGACTATGTGATGCCTAATGAGGGGCTCTATGTGCTGCCCAAAGGGGGCTATAGCATGTTATTCCAAACCATTTAGGAATAATAGGTGATTTATGCCCTTTATGGATTTAAACCAGACTCTGCATTAACTATGTAATTTTCCATGGGAGTTTTGCTATGGATCCCACTCCGGCACGCCACAGTCCAGGTGTTAGTCCCCTTGAAACAACTTTTAAATCACTATTGTGGCCAGAAAGAATCCCTGTGGGTTTTAAAATTCGCCTGCCCATTGAAGTCAATGGGCCCGGTTTGCCGGTTCGCGAACTTTTGCGGACGTTCGCGAACCGAAAATTTTATGTTTGCGACATCACTACACTTGAGCAGCAACCTTCTCTGTTTCGCACAGAACCGTAATCAGAGCACTGTTGCTCCGTTCTTTCACTTATCTTTTCAGTTAACTTTTGAATCCACCATCCTGGAAACACTGGATTAGAGATGAACGAATCGAATCGGACAAAATCAAATTCATTCCTAATTTCATGAAAAATTTGATTTGGACCAAATCCGAACTTCGACTCGATTCAAAATAATGAATTTCTTCATTCACCCCTGTGATCGTCCAGTATAATGTACAGATGTGGGGGGCCGGCTGCTCTTCTCTGGTCCCACTGTAGAATGAGTATATGCCGTATATACATATTATTCATATTTCCCGCAGAGAGCTGTGATTGGCTGGATCCATCTGGCCAATCACAGATCTCTGCGGGGAATATGAATAAGTGATGTGAATACTATTGACATCACTGGCCGGCCGGAGTATAGTGCAGAGATGCGAGTGCAGGAGAAAGTCGCTCCATCTCTCCAATAGAAAGGACAATCGCATTGGCTATCAGCAGTGACACCCGGGGCGATCTGTCTATTGGTACAGGTACTACAGCTCCCATCATGGAGCAGTCTGTTCCATGCTGGGAATATTAGTACTATCTAAAAGAAATGTAAAAAATAGAGGGGGGGAAAAGTGAAACACACATGCACACACTTTATTAAACACAATATTAAAATGAATGAATTATAAAAAATATATATATTATTTTTACATTTAAATGACCCCATTCTACATTTTTATTATTGTCGGCTACATTTATAGGTCCCTGCCCACATAAATTGATCCCTGTTTAAAAATCAACAATAACATTTATTTTTTATTTTTATTTTTTGTCTTTCAATTTTCAAGAGAGGGCAGGGACCAGAAAGTTAAGTGCTCAATTGTAAAAAGGAATGAGGAGTGCATTTCATAATGTTTTTTTTTTTTTTCTAGTTTTTGTTCTAAATCCTAATTTTTAATTTCACAACTTTTTTAGCCCCATAATTAGCCCTAAAATTATGATTTAGAAGGAAAACTAGAAAAAAAAAAATGAAATGCACTCCTTATTCATTTTTAATATTGAGCGCTGAATTTACTGGTCCCTGCCCTCTACCGAAAATTGAAAGAAAAAAAAATGTTAATGTTAATTTTTAAACAGGGATCAATTTATGTGGGAGGGCAGGGACCTAAAAATGTAGCCGACAATAATAAAAATGTAGAAAGGGGCCATTTAACTGTAAAAATTATATATTTTTAAAATTATATATTTTTTTATCAGTAATGTATTATACATGAAATACTTCTATCGTCCTATCGTCCTATCAAGATGCGAGAAAGCTGCCCACATCTATACATTATACAGGGCGATCACAGCAGGTGGAAGGAGTGGCACCCGTGGCGATCTGTCTATTAGCACAGGTACTACTACTACCATCATGGAACAGTCTGTACCATGCTGGGAGTAGTAGTGCTACCTAATTTTTATTTTTTTTTTAAATAGAGAAAAAAAGTGAAACACACACACTTTATGTGTTTACATTCTTTTTACTAGAATTTTAAACATAAGAACAGTTACAAACATAGAATACATTAAAGCATCAAAAATGTTTGCAAGGGAAGATCTGTCCACATATTGTATGCAGCTGTTACAAATAATTGTCTCTATTTTGCAAGTGTACATCAATCATCCTGTCAAATGTTATAGTTTGTATAACAATAAGAAACTACTTAGTCCAAGATAGGACTGAAACTACAGTAACGAGACATATTGGTTAAAACAAGTAAAATAAAAAATTAAAACAGTAATAATACATTTGTGTTTCTTTAAGTGCTCTGTAATGAGGGTGATTAATAGTCATTAAGACTTGAGGTCTCTAGGGTTCAAGATTTCACAGGTTCAAAGAACCCCCTTCTTCTGTATGTATTAGGGATGGATTGTACAGTTATGAAGCTAGCGTGTTTATAACATGTTTATTGCATGTTTATAACCATCAACTGATCTAAGTATCTAGATGCTTATGGATGTTTATAGTATTTTATCCAAGATTCCCATAAGGAAACACATTCCTCTCTTTTGCCTCTATGTCCAGCTAAAATCAACTCATGAGCATAATGGGTTAATAAAGTGTTTGTTAATTCTTTAATCTGGGGGACCTCTTTTGACTTCTATTTGCAAGCTAAAATAATTCTAAATGTTAGACAAATAAGTGCTAACGGGATTTGGATTTCTTTAGGGAAGTCTTCCACTCCCAGGAGTAAAAGGAGCAATTCTTCTTTAATTTGTAAACATTGAGGAGCTAGTCTCGAGATCATATTCTTAACCTCTGTGATGAAGTGAAATATAATAGGATGTGAGAAAGATGTGTTTAAGGGAGCCCTGGTCTCCGCATTCTCTCCAACACATAGGTATTAAATGAGGAAAAAATAAAGAAAATTTTTTTGGACGTGTAATACCATCTATTAACAAGTTTACAGTAATGTTCCCATAAACAGACCATTGCTTTCTTTACTATTGTAAAATAATGTAACCATTTAGACTCAGAGAAAGTATTTCCTAGGTCTGATTGCCATCCCATCATTTTTTTTTTAACCACTTGTCTTTATTGAAGTAGGTATACATTTTTTTTTTATCCTTTCTCTTTTTCTTTTACAGGATCTTTGGTCCATGTGTGCAGACTTTTTGTTAGGATAGAATGTGATTCAGGAAATTTTAACAGGTGTTTTTATAAGATGTCATATGATTTTTTTTTATCTGAAACCGGTTGTATTGTGATCGTAATTCGTCAAATGAAATCAGATTATTATTTCTAAACATATAAGAGATGTAGTTAATGCCTAAATCCTTCCAGTGAGTTATATCTAGTTTAGGAAGGAAGGGTTGGAGAGTTTGTAATGGTATTGGGGAGTTAATGGTACCTTCAATTTCATCTATATTTATAACTTTTGAATTCCAGAATTTTCCTGCTATTAGCATAGTCGAGGGAGATTTAGGTTTGTTAAATAGTTGGATTTGCGATTTGTTAAGCAATATATCTTTCCAGTCATTTATATCGGCCATTACTGATTAGAGTTTAACCCAAGGTTTTTGTAGTTCCAAAGGAACCAACCATTCTAATGATTGTCTAATAATAATAATCTCTTATCATTTTGGCTAATGGTTCTAGGGATATAAGAAATAATGGTGGAGAACACACACACACTTTATTAAACACATTTTTAAAATGCATTACTAATAAGAATTTATTCGGATCAAATCAAATTTTTTTTTTTTTATTCAGCAAATCGTCCGAATCCAATTTTTCAAAAAATTTGCTCATCTCTACACTGGATATATGTAAGTTATTGCATTAATATATATGTTATTGAGTAGTTGAATGATGTCAGATGTGTTATGCACACCTGTTTTTAAAGGAGAGTTTGAATACTTTATTATTGTGATGTGACCTTATGAACCAAGTATTTACTATGTATTTATTTATTTAAATCAGATGCCTTGATGCTTTATTCTGTCTTGTATAAACTTCCTGTTTGTCTGCCATACTCATATGCATGTCTTTGAATCTGAGGAAAAGGAATGGATCCCAAAAAATGTGTGTATTCTAGACAAATACATTTTGGTTTGTTATTTTAGTCTGAGTGCACTCAGTATCCTTTGTTTTTTTTGTTTTTAAATGTACATTTACCAAAATCGGCATTGTCTAGATGTTTTAACTTGTTATGCCATAAATTAGTTAATGTGACATCATAGAGAATTAGCTAAACTTCTTACCGGATTACGGACTGGGTCTGAAGAGAATGAAGAATGACGGATTCATTTCCACAATGTCTAAATATTGAATTAAATATAACATGTGTGCAAAACAGAAAAAATACTTTTTTATATTGTTTTCATCACACTGGTGAGTGTAGGTGTTTTTTTTTTTTTTACTTTCTATTGTATGGAAGGGAATTAAATATATTCCAACATTTAACCACTATGAAATAATGCAACAATATCATTTTTATGTAAAAGGGAAAAAAATAAAAGAGACAAAGAGCAAGTGGTGGAGTAGTTGAAGTCGCTGCATACAGTTGGGTGCAATACCTGATTACAAGGAAGAAACTTTAAAGGTGTTGTCTCTTTTTTTTTTTTTTTTTGCAAAAACAGCCCTGCTCCTGTCCACAGGCTTTGTGTAGTACTGCAGCTCAGTCCCATTCACTGATATGCAAAGGGAGGGATGAGGGGGAGCCTCAAGAAGATCACACATGACACACTGAAGCATGGGAAAAAGGGAGTTTAAATTGATATCTACTGTTAGATGCAAGTTACCATGTGTGATATGGTCTACTGGACTTCCTGCTTGGAAGAAAAGCTGAGAGTAACATGGTATGTGCTCAGCAAAGATTACACTTCATATTGCAAAGTTATATAACTTCAACATGTGAAGCTCTAGTAAGGTCATTTCATTTGGCTGGAGTTCTCCTTTAACCGGTTGCCATCTAAGGACAAGCCAGCTTGTCCTGTGACGGCAACCATTGTCTGACGCAGGCTCCCAACTCGAGCCCACGTCATACCGGCTGGCCCCCAGCTGATTCCTGTAGCTGAGGGCAGGTGTTAATAGCCGACATGCGGCTATTAACCCTTTAGATGGCCACCGTCAAAGTTGACTGCGGCGTCTAAAGGGACATTTAAACCATCATTGGTGGTCCAGTGGTGTGAATCGCCCAACCCCCCCCCCCACAGTGCGATCGCGGGGGGGGGGGGGATCCACTGCTGAGGTAGCTGGAGGGCATACCTCTCGTCCTATGCCAGCTGCTGCACTGTGAATGGTAATGCCTGACCAGGGCCAGGCTTTATCAATTGAGCGCAGAGCACACAGATCATTGTAGTTCTATGGAATCACATTGATCTGTATGAGGAATCTAATGATTCCTTCTAAAAGTCCCCTAAGGGGACTAAAAGTGTAAAAAAAAAAAAGTTGAATAAAAAGTAAAAAAAAACACTCATTAACCCCGTCCTTATTAAAAGTTAAAATCACCCCCTTTTCCCAAATTCCATATAAAAATATGTAACTATAATAAAAATAAACATATGTGGTATTGCCATGTGTGTAAATGTCCGAACTATAAAAATATATTGTTAATTAAACTGCACGATCAATGGCGTAGGTGCAAATAAATTTCATAGACCAAAATAGCGTATTTTTGGTCACTTTTTATGTAATCAAAAAATGAATAAAAAGCGATCAAAAAATCAGATCAGTACAAAATGTTACTGCTAAAAGCTTCAGATCATGGTGCAAAAAATTAGCCCTCATACCACCCCATACACGTATAAATAAAAAATAGGTTATAGGAGTCAGATTTTGTCGCACAATGATTTTATTTTTGGTTTTGCCGTAGATTTTCCGGTAAAATGACATGTATTTACAAAGTAGAATTGGCGGCACAACAAATAAGCCATCATATGGATTTTTAGGTGCAAAATTGAAAGGGTTATGATTTTTAAAATGTAAGGAGGAAAAAACGAAAGTGCAATACCAGACACCACCTGTGGACAGGAGTGTTGCTGCTTCTGCAGAAAAAGAGACAGTGTTTTTCTGGTACTGGACAACCCATTTACACATAGTTCTATATAATCTATGTGCTATTGCAAATGCACATAATTTTGGCAAAATTTGCTCCAAAAAATTGGCTAACATGTCTTGAGCCACTTTAATATAAATTTGGAATACTTTTTATACATTTCTCAGCCTTGCTTAGCAGACAAAATGTTGCTCAAATTAAAGGGGTGTGATCACCAGCAACACCAGGCCACCGCAAAAACATACAAATATAACCTACACAATTTTTATCAGCCGATGAAGTCACAACATAATGCTTAGGAAAAAATGATTCCATTTCTATAGGTATAAAAACATACAAGTTTATTTAAAAACATACAAGTTTATTTATAAATTCATTAATTCATTTAAAGTATAGACAAAAAAAGAAAAAGAATGACATACAAAAGCCACTGATGGGATCAGAACACTCACAAAGGTATAATATACATATAAGCGATAAAGTGCACAGTGGCTGATGGCAGTGTGACTTGTAGTATGTAAACAGAATACAGTTAATGGCAGCTCAGATGGATAATGATTAGGGATGAGCAAATCGAATCTGACATATCCGACTTAGTTACGAATTTCAGGAGAAATTTGATTTGCAACGAATGCGAATTTCACCGTGATTTGATTATGTGAATAGCTTCATTAAACTCCATTTAATGCGGTCCAGGCTCCAGGGCATCTAAAATGGCAGATCCACATGTGAGGACATGGGGGAAGGAATCCTGGGAAGGCGGGAACAAGGGTCCATGGGATGACCCTGAATCACATGCAGCATGCAACCTATCAGCAGCCAGCCATCCCTGTGAGTTCACAGCCCTATATAATTGTCAGCTATCTTGCAGCCACTCACATCAGCATTGTATTGCAGAGAGAGAGGGACAGAGAGCAGTGTGTGTTGCACAGAAAAGCTTTTTTACAGCAGCAATTACCTTCAAGCCCAAATCCAGCCTAGAAGCACTGATAGGGAAGGGAGAATAAGAGAAAGAGCAACTACGGTTTTATTACAGCAGCAATTCACCTCAAGCCCAAATCCAGCCTAGAAGCTCAGCTGGGAAGGGAGAGAGATTGAGAGAGAAAGTGCAATTGTGGGTGTATTACAGCAGTGATTCACCTCAAGCCCAAATCCAGCCTAGAAGCACTGGCAGGGAAGGGAGTGAGGTTGAGAGAGAAAGAGCAATTTTGGGTATATTACAGCACTGATTCCCCTGAAGCCCAAATCCAGCCTAGAAGCACTAATAGGGAAGGGAAAGAGATTGAGAGAAAGTGTAATTTTGGGTGTAGTACACAGCGACTGTGTGGTGCAGCACTGGTGTGTACAACAACTGAAAAGCTAGCCAGCCAGTTAGGGTCAGCAGAACCCTAAAAGCGTATGGTCCTCTATTAAGTGTAACCTGTGCGTACATCTAAGTGAGTACCATTTTGTTCCTGTTAAAGTCTTAAGGGCCTAGATACTGTGAAAGGCCAGGCAAAAGTACACACCTGCTGGTGTTGTAGACAAATACTGTTTTAAGCCTACTGGAACGCATTTTGCTCCTCTCATAAGTGCATACAACATATGTACATCTATGTGGTGTACCATTTTGTTCCTGTTAAAGTCTCAAGGGCCTAGATACTGTGAAAGGCCAGGCAAAAGTACACACCTTCTGGTGTTGTAGGCAAATACTGTTTTAAGCATACTGGAGCGCATTGTACTCCCTTCATAAGTACATACCACATACGTACATCTACGTGGTGTACCATTTTGTTCCTGTTAAAGTCTCAAGGGCCTAGTTACTGTGAATGGCCAGCCAAAAGTACACACCTGCTGCTGTTCTAGACAAATACTGTTTTAAACTTACTGGAGCGCATTGTACTCCCCTCATAAGTGCATACCACATACGTATATCTACGTGGTGTACCATTTTGTTCCTGTTAAAGTCTCAAGGGCCTAGTTACTGTGAAAGGCCAGGCAAAAGTACACAACTGCTGGTGTTGTAGACAAATACTGTTTTAAGCGTACTGGAGCGCATTGTACTCCCTTCATATACGCAATGTCAAGCAGAGATATGCAAGGATGTGCACAGAGGAGTGGCAGAGGCCTAAATTCATCAGAGGTTGCAGCAGAGGTATCAGCAGACTAGGGGTGAGTGGCAGCAGAAGTCGTAGCGAGAGGCCTGAGCTCCTGGAATCAGCTAGCAGTCGTAACCAACTTCATCACTTAATCACAAGTGACATCTGACACCCCCAGTCAACAGTCGGTGGGTTCCTCAGACACAACCATCAGTTGGCATGGCCCAGGAGCAGTCCCTGTCCTCCAATTGCCTCTGTCCTATGCTGTTCCCTCCTCCATAGAAGTATCCTATGCTGTGGGTTCAGCTTTACATTTTAGTCAGGACGATCTATTAGAGGACAGTCAGCAGCTACTGCCCAGCCAAAAAGTGGAGGAGACATCCGCTGTTTCCTTCGCTAGGCGGGCTAGTAGTGATGAGGAGAGTGGCTCGGTAGGTGGTATTGGGAGCGTTCAGGCTCCTGAAGCAGACACTGTTGAGGAACCTGAGGAGGACATCAGTGACGTGCTGACACAACTTGATGATGAAGCCGATCGCACTTGGGAACCGGGTGTAGAAGGGGCTTCATCATCATCATGAAAAGAGGGTGGAAGGTTGCCCATGAGGTAGCAGTTGAGCCAGCAAGGTGGTAGCATGGTTGGGAGTCCGCATGGTGGCAGCAGTGGGAAGTCTGGAGCCAAACATGCCCGGGGTAGACCACCTGTTTGCGGCAGCCTACCTGCCCGAGAGGTAGTGTAACAGGAGTTCCTGGAGTTGACGGCAATAGCAGTCAGACAGTGCGGACTGCTGGTGGGAAAATCAGTTACTCTGCAATGTGGCAGTTTTTCATAAAGTACACCGCAATGCACACCCTCCTTCAGCTGCAGCATCAGAACGGCATCCCCCAACATGGTCTGATTTGCAATGTTTCCACACGTTGGAATTCCACCCTCCATATGTTGGTCCGACTATACAAACAGAGAAAAGCCATCACCGATTTCTTGATGATCGCCCCCTCCCATAGACTTGTATTGAGGGGGCGGACCGTGACGTCACGAGGGGCGGAGCCGTGACGTAACGATGCTCCGGCCCCTGTATTGCCCGTCATTATGCACAGAGCGAACTTGCTCTGTGCAGTAATTATAGTGTGGTGTCACAGCAGCAATCCTGGGGGTCCCCAGCAGCGGGACCCCGGCGATCTGACATCTTATCCCCTATCCTTTGGATAGGGGATATGATATCTAGGGGCAGAGTAGCACTTTAAGATACAAAGTAACAGGCAGAAAATGCATGTATTACCAACAATGGTAGAGTGGCAGATCCCTGTGGTTAACCCCGACGTGCACGTTTCATCCCTTCATCAGGGTATATTTATACATTGTAAAATATGTCCGTAAAATAGGAATAAAATACAGTACATCCATATTTTAATCTCATGCGGGAGATTTATCAAAACCTGTGTAAAGAGAGGTGCTCAGATTTCTTCTTTCATTTTTAAAAGAGACCTGTGAAAAATAAAATAAGCAATCTGATTGGTTGCCATGTATCTGCACCACTTTTTCTCTACACAGGTTTTGCAAAATCTCCCCCATAATGTGCACATTCATAGCCTAAAAAAATAGGCTTTTATTGTACACATTATCAAATTAAAAATACAAACATATTTTTATTCCGATTTTATGGAGCTCTTGGGGGAGATTTATCAAAACCTGTGCAGAGAAAAAGTGGTGCAGTTGCCCATAGCAACCAATCATATTGCTTCTTTCATTTTTAAAGAGGCCTGTGAAAAATGAAAGAAGAAATCTGATTGGTTGCTTTGGGAAACTGCCCCACTCTTCCTCTACACAGGTTTTGATAAATCTTCCCAATAATGCCTGAACCACAATGATAAATCTTGTGCATTCTTAGGTCAAATTAACACACAGTTTTTAGCACACCGTAGCTTTAGCTACGGGCGAAAAAAAATCATGTACATCTACAATTTCCGATTTTTCTTTTTTTATTTTCTTTTTTTGAGAAAAAAAACAGCAGTTTTTTTTTTTTATCGTAAAAATTATGCCTCAAAACACAGTAGGAGAGATTCTCAAAAACAACTGTAATTTCTGTTCCAGCGATATTATTTGTACCTTTTTTTTTCTCCTCACACTTTCAAAGGTCTTGTGCTGCTTTGAAAATATGAAAATATGTGAAAATTCATTTTCGCGCCACTGTTTTTTTTTTTTGTTGCAGCCATATTGGATTTTTTGGTGCCAAAATTTGTTTTGTGCAAAATTTTACAGCCCAGAAAATTCTGGTGGAAACATCTCACAAAATATTCCATGGTTACTAGTGCCCAGACAAGCGATAACTGTATAAATAAAACATTTCTGAACTTAAATGTGAGTGTAGATGCAGTGACCAAGAAAAAAAAAAATGAATAACATTTTTCAATAATAATTATTTCTCTTTTTAATAATTACTTAAATAACACCTTAAAAACCCCTTAAAAAAACTAAAACAATAAAGCTACAACCATTTCTGTGATTTCAAAAAGCTGGTGTGAAATTTTTTATGTAAACTGGACTCTCACCCCTTTGAAAATATCATGTAAAGCAACAATATATGTGGACACGCCCACTTTTACAAAACTGACACAAACAGTGTAAACCACGGCACAAAGCTCTTTGAAAATGTGGCCGATACTTTTCTCGCCAAAATTTTGGCACAAAATAGATTTTTTTTGGCGCAAAATTCTTTGAGAATCTCCCCCAGTGTGTGTGAACAATGTCTTAGCTTGTCTAGTGTTTGTTTAAACCGTCTCAGAAGGTGACAGTTTTAGTAAGTCTGGGTCAATGTATTTTATCTGTTTGTTATGACATTCATGTCGATGGACTGATTGTGTAAGGGTGTGTTCATACTGAGGAATTCAAGAGGAATTCATGAGGAATAATTTCGGTCAGAAATTGTTGCCTTCTGTCATTTTATCCATCAAGCAGAATTTGTGCTGAATTTGCGCAGAATTTCCACGCAGAAGTATAGAGGAATGAAGGAGGAGGCTATTCAATTCTACTTTTCTGGATTCCGCTTGAATTCCATGTGAAAACGATGTCCGCCAGAAACCTTTTTTACCATTGACTTCTATTGGATTCTGCTCGCGGATTCCGCTTGAAGAATGAACATGTTATTTCTTCAAGCGAAAAGGAATTTAGCATGGGAATTCCTTGAGCGGAATTTCCACAGTGTAAACAGGTCAATGGGCAGAGGAGATGTGCATTAATTTAGAGCGGAGAATTCAAGATGAATTACTCGAGTAAATTCCTCTTGAATTACTCAGTGTGAACGCTCCCTAACGCAGAACAGGAGAAACAAGTATCCAGTATGTATTTTGCTCTGTGTACAATTAGTTTTACTGGTATCCTTGACATAATATGTAATGAAATGATTATGGCTGATGTTGATCCAATGAACTATAGCACCTCAGTAGCGGGAAGGGTCTGCCTTACAACTATCATTATTCTGGAGCACTGTATATTACCAGCAAGCAGCACAGCCTTGCATTGCAGATTAGGCAAAAGTGCACAGCTGTGACCAAATTGAATCTGAAGTTCAAAGTTGTTTTGCACTGCAATTTAACAGCATGGGAGCAATAATGTAACCTGAGAATGCCAGCTTTTTACCAGTAAATAAATATTTACAGACTTATGCAATCATTAACTTGAAGGCATTACAAATGATATTTATACAAGGACAGTTTCAAGCAACAATATAATTCTTCTTATGCAGTAAATATACTTGAAGATCATCTGCATTCTGGGCACAAATAAAGGAATTGGAACACAATTTTTTTACTAGTTTAAGATATGTAAAACATAATCCATTCTTTATATGATATCTTCATTTTTTCATGTGTTTTTAATTGTATCTTTTTTACATGGTTTACATTGTGGATTGTCTGCAATTTTTCAGGAATTTGTTTTTAACCTGTATGTATATGGGTAAATAAGGTTCTTTTTACTTTGATTTAAAGTAAATTTGATCCTGATTTCTGTGATTGGTTGTGGGGACAGCCAGCGTGACAGAATTGCTGTCGAACTTATACAACCGAAATTACACACCTATGTGTGCATGATACATGGCATCAGACATATTCATTTTTGATGCATTTGGGAACGTGGCTTAAAGGGGTACTCCCACCCTAGACATCTTATCCCCCTATCCAAAGGATAGGGGATAAGATGTCTGACCGCAGGGGTCCCGCCGATGGGGACCTCCGCAATGTTGCATGCAGTACCCACCTGTTTCTTGTCCGGAAGCGCTGGATGGTCTCGGTCGCGACCACGGGAATGGAAGTCCGCGACGTCAGGACTCCAGCCCCGTGTGACGTCACGCCCCGTCCCCTCAATGCAAGTCTTTGGGAGGGGGCGTGACGGCCGCGGTCCTTTGGATAGGGGATAAGATGTCTAGGGTTGGAGTACCCCTTTAAATTTGTTTTACAGGAGGCAACTGGACAACAGTCAAAAAGCAAGTCATTGACTTATGTAGGTGGGTATTGTGGGCATGTTCTGTGACATCTACAGAAATCACTATGCAGGGGGAAGGAGAAAGGAGGAGACGCAGAACTGTCCCTTTCACTAAGGCTTGGTTCAAACTACAGAATCCTCGGCTGAACCATACAGACATTGCTGGGCCCCATAGACTACAATGTTTTCAGTGCAGTATTCTGTCGAGGGAATGAACAAGCAAATGTTTTCGTCGGATGATATTTTAGCTATGGAAAGCTCAACTGCTAAAATTCCATTGTGTGCTCTGCGCAGTGGAATCTCATTGACAGCAATGTGACTCTGCTGCACTGGACTTTCTCAGCAGAATTTCAAATTGGAATTCTGCTTGAAAATTCTGTAGTGTGCACCCAGCCACAAGGCCAGGTTCCCACTACTACGGAATTTCTGAGTGCAATTCCGTTTTTGAATCTCAAAAATTCTAGTGCAGCAGAATCGCATTGTTGGCAATGGGATTCAGCTACACAGTTCCCACTGTGGAGTTTTCGAGGCAGACTTTCCACCAATGAAAATCCACTCAAAAATTCCGCCAGAACATTGACCTTGTTCAATGTTCTGGCAGATTTCCTCTTCACAGACAATGCCATCTATGGGGATGGCAATGTTCGTGCGAACCTAGCGCTAGCTGATTCAGTCGGCGCTGGCCATGCTCAGAAGCTCCAGGTGGAAGTTTTCTGTCCGGAGCATCGCAAGTGTGAACCTGGCCTTATAGAGTAATCACTTACTATGTTAGTGAATAATAGGGAAAGCTAAGATTTAAAGGATTCCTGAAGGCTAGGTTTCCACTTTTTTGACAAAAATGCCAATAAAAACGCCCATTCTGCCGCCTGGCGTTTTTTTTGTGAAAAAACGCTGCGGCCAGATGTTAGCTGCAAGTCAATAGTAAACTGCAAAATGCCTAATCCACTTGGTGTTTTTCAGTTTGGCGTTTTTTTAAATCCTTTTGGTGTTTTTGGGCTCCTTGGCAGTTTTTAAAAACTACCTCTTGTCGAGACTTTGGCGTTTTTTCGGGAAAATCTTGGCGTTTTTCTCCCATAGAAGTCTAAAAATAGGGGGAACCCTGTGCGCTTTTTTAAATTTTTTTTATTTATTTATGGAAAAAAAACGCATAGGGTTCCCTGTATATTCAGTATCAGCCAGATACCAACAAAGCAGCAACAGCCTGACGTTACCAGGGTGGGCGAGGACCATTGTTACTGGCCCTCCCCAGCCTAAATAACGCCAGCCTGTTACCGCCTAGGCCCAGGAGCACCATTTTTGAAGCTCCGGGCCTGTTGGTACCGGCTCTTTCCGGCACCCCTGTGGCGGTGGGTATCGGGGTAATAATTTGGGGTTAGCTGTTTTTGGGGCCAACCCCGGCTTAGTGATGGATTCCGTCTATTAGACAGCCTCCATTACTAAGCCTGAATATTCAATTAAAAAAAGGCACAACACATTGGAAAAATTATTTTATTTTAAAAAACACTCCCCCACAGCCTTCGTTAACCATTTTATTAAAATAAAAAAATCAAGTTCATCCGTCGTAATCCATCGAATCCGTCGTAATCCTCTGCATACACGGATCTGAAACGAGAAGAAAAAAAACACAAAAAAATGGGTTAGGACATTTTTTGTGCTCTCTGCAGGGGAGAGCGCCCATAATGCAATGTCTACCTAAACATTGAGCCTCTAATTGGTGCAAAACTACAACTTCCAGCATGCCCAGACAGCCTTTGACTGCCTGGTCATGCTGGGAGTTGTAGTTTAGCAACAGCTGAAGTCTCCCTGTCTGGGTAGACACTGGCAGAAGGGTCTATTCACATTATCCAATAAGGACAATGTTAACAGAGCCATATACCCTTTCCAGCCTGGATCGCGTCTGTAGCTCTGCCCCCTAATTACGTCATAACTAGGGGCGGAGCTACACGGACCGGCGGTGACAGAAACGAGGGAGGTAAGTGGACCTCCTGTTCTGTATACACTATATACAGCTATCTATAGATAGCTGTATATTCTTTATACCGCCCAAAGGGGCTATAGGAGCAGGGAGTCCTGTCAGTCTGGTGACAGAATTCCCGGCTCCTGTATAGTATACACGGGTACACTATGCCCCCCTGTATACTATATGGCCGGGGGAGGTGAGCAGTGATGCTGTACATCACTCCTCACCTCCCTACACTCTGTGGACCGGGCGCTCAGCATCCGACCCACAGAGTGGTACCCTGAAGACAGTGAAATATACTGCCACAGGGGACAAAATTGGCTATTTCCACACACCAGGGAAAACGCCAGAAAAAACTTCAGAAAACTGCCAAAACTCAGGAAAAACCTGTGGCAGTTTTTCTGGCGTTTTTGCTGGCGTTTTTTTAGGTGTACAAAAAAAAAAACAAGTGGAAACCTAGCCGAATAGTGATCTCTATTCAGTTGTTCCCTAGGGCAGCATGCACAATTTTTTTAAAGGGTAAATGTTTACTACTTCTGACACAGCTGCAAAGTACAGGGGCTTCATTAATGTGCTGAAATGTGCATAAATACATTTATTCATTTACCCCAATAAGCTCAAAAAGTATCTGTGATGAAAAATGTTGGAATTGAGTTTGTGTGTACAGAATACTGTATATACTGTATGCATTACAAAAACTCAAATGCTCATTTTAAAGGGGTATTCAAGTATCAGAAAATTGTATTTAAATAAAACTATCACCCAGAGCCAGATCAGCCCTGCTCTGAACTGATGAGGGTAAAATATTCCTAAACAGGCTGTATGCAGATTGGGTTATATATTTCCTTTTGGAGAGATGTCTGGCTTGGCAAAATTCAAAGTCAGTAACAGTAGCAAAACTCCATAGCGAGTGATACACTGACACCTAGGAAGTGTCACCTGATGAGGTGGCATATAAGTGAGCTGTTGTATTTTTTCCCCCACAACATATAACAATATAGTATTGCAAAAAATTGTGCTGGTTTTAAAATAATTGATTCATCCCTGAATGGAAATTGTGTCATTCTTTTATTTTCAGTAGGGTGTTGTCTCAGCAGCTCCCTAACTTCTTCTCCTTTCCCAGAATGATGGATCATCCCCTGCTGTTTTAGGAGGTGTGGCTGGATCTTCTCTCTGAGTTCAAGCCCCAACTCCAGTGTGATGCCACCACCTCTGACCAGCCACTTCTTGTTATGTACACCTATACATATCTTTATAGGGTCATTTAGGAAACGTTAACGTTTGTTTATTGCATGCTGCATTGTGCTGAACAATGGTGCAGACAGAGGAGCAGACATGCACTGCACACAGCAGGTGGTGCAGATTTACTGTGAACTAAAATGCTTTGCAACAGCAGAGAACTGGCAGAAGTCATGTGGGAGGGAAGTCGGCAGTGTGGGAGTGATCTGATGAAGAGGGGAGGGAAAGCAATGCTTTTTTTCTTAAAAATTTCTAAGCAACTGCTTAACCAGGTAGTACAACAATTTGTGACCTGGGTAGAGTGATTTGTGACATGGGAAGAGAGGGAGTAGAGTGATTTGTGACATGGGAAGAGAGGTAGTAGAGTGATTTGTGACATGGGAAGAGAGGTAGTAGAGTGATTTGTGACATGGGAAGAGAGGTAGTAGAGTGATTTGTGACATGGGAAGAGAGGTAGTAGAGTGATTTGTGACATGGGAAAAGAGGTAGTAGAGTGATTTGTGACATGGGAAGAGAGGTAGTAGAGTGATTTGTGACATGGGAAAAGAGGTAGTAGAGTGATTTGTGACATGGGAAGAGAGGTAGTAGAGTGATTTGCGACATGGGAAGAGAGGTAGTACAGTGATTTGTGACATAGGAAGAGAGGTAGTAGAGTGATTTGTGACATGGGAAGAGAGGTAGTAGAGTGATTTGCGACATGGGAAGAGAGGTAGTAGAGTGATTTGTGACATGGGAAGAGAGGTAGAAGAGTGATTTGTGACATGGGAAGAGAGGTAGTAGAGTGATTTGCGACATGGGAAGAGAGGTAGTAGAGTGATTTGTGACATGGGAAAAGAGGTAGTAGAGTGATTTGTGACATGGGAAAAGAGGTAGTAGAGTGATTTGTGACATGGGAAGAGAGGTATTAGAGTGATTTGTGACATGGGAAGAGAGGTAGTAGAGTGATTTGTGACATGGGAAGAGAGGTAGTAGAGTGATTTGTGACATGGGAAGAGAGGTAGTAGAGTGATTTGTGACATGGGAAGAGAGGTAGTAGAGTGATTTGTGACATGGGAAGAGAGGTAGTACAGTGATTTGTGACATAGGAATTCTTGGTGGGTCAAAGAGGTAAGCAATGCTATATACTTTTTCAGGATCTTTTTCACCTAATGAATACCCTTTCAAGCTGTATCCTTTTAAATAAAGTCAGTCATCGCCTAATTTAGAAATATGATATTCGCATCTATGACACATGGTTGACACATATATATATATATATATATATATATACATATATATATACATATATAAATATATACATATATATATATATATATATATATATATATATATATATATATATATATATATAGTTGCAAACATTGCAAACAAAATTTTTCTAAAAATGAGCTGCTTCTGTTTCCCTTATATTTTTCACCTAAACCTGATATCTTCTTCTCTGCCTGTTACACCCCATATCCTCTCTAGACATCAAGCCAGATGTCATGGAGTTATGCCTATTTCAGGTCTTTTGTTCTTAACCTTTAATCTGTTGTGAAATCATGCCGCCTTCACTAAAAAAAAAAATTCTCATATTTGTCGCTACCTCCTCATTAACTGCTACAATACTCATCCAGCCTCGATCATAACTTATCTATTCTACTGTGAATCACATCTGTCATTTCACACATAGAAAACGGCCCTGCTTTAAAAGAATACTCTGAAGATTTTATTTTATTTATTTATTTTTTCAAATCAACTGATAGCAGATTTGTAAATTACTTCTGTTTGAAAACCGCGAGCCTTCCAGTACTTATCAGCTTCTGTATGCCCTGGAGAAAGCTGTGTAGTCTTTACAGTCAGATATGGTGCTCTCTACTGCCACCTATGTCCTTTCAGGAACTGTCCAGAGCAGGAGCAAATTCCCATAGAAAACCTCTCCTGCTCTGGACAGTGCATGGAGCACCATGTCTGACTGAAATGACTACACAACTTCCTCCAGGACAATAAGCAGCTGATAAATACTAAAAGGCTTGATATTTTTTAGGTGGAAATACTTTAGAAATCTGTATAACTTTCTGTTACCAGTTGATTAAAAAAATTATTCTTCTGTCCGGAGTATCCCTTTAATCCATCATGAATGCAGCAGCTAGGCTAACATTTCTGATAATCAGTTGTACTAAGTTAACTGGTTACCCATTTCTTACATACTAAAATGAAAGCTCTTCTACTAGTTTGGAAATCTCTATACAGTGCTGGACCATCAGACATCTCTGCTCTCATTTTCACTTTACTACTCACACACATCATTCAGCCAATAACCTGCAACTTACACCCTCCCTGACTACATCCTCTACCGTGCTGAACCCGCCCATGTGGAACTCGCCGCTTCGGACCATTAAACTTTTTTAACCAAGTGTGTGTTCGTCTGCATTTCAAGCAGAAAAGACACCAAGGAAAGAGTTGCTACCATAACATGACACCATCTGTAAATTGACTCCAAATTCCTGACAGTTCTTTCACCTATACAATGTTATTGTACTTGTGCTTCTCCTAACTTCAAATGAAGTACTCTGCATGTTTGCTTTCATGTCTCTAGCCCTCACATTACTGTTCCCCCCTGGGCAAAATACTTAAAAAAGAAAAACTTGTCAAACAAAAAAGTTTGTTTCTTTGTTTATTTGTTTTCTTCTACTTTTCTAATATTTAAATTTGGTAAACACGTGTATTAACTGTTTTTAGGAGATGTAATGTATATAATTGCTTTCGACGGCCTATCGAAATGTTATGCGTCAGAAAAGTTTAAATGCAAACTTTGTTGTACGGAAATCTGTTACCTTTGCCTTACATAATACTTAAAGTAAATGGGGCCTTTACTGAATAGAGTTGTTTAAAAGTCAAAGAGCCTTTAACAAAAGCATTCTTAACACTTTCAGCTAATTAGCAATAATAAAGATAGCCATTGTTTTCTAACACAGTGTGAAGTGTGTTCATTCAGGGCTATGAATAGAAAATAATAAGTGCTCCAAAATGTGACACACCAAAACAAGTACAAAAAACTGTTCTTGTCTAAGACACATATATATATATATATATATATATATATATATATATATATATATATACACACACACATTTTTTATATAATATAGAGACATGTAATTCTTACAGATGCTTAGCCAATGAAAAATATATACTTACGAATGGGCCGTGTTTATTGCTAAGGTCCTGTATTTGCCACTTCCTATTTTTTTGTTTCTTTTTTCCTTGCTGAGCAGTACTTTCTTTTTTTATTGTAACATGCAGAAAATGCCAACTCAGTCAATTACTAGCCATAATGGTGGACCACTTTTGTGTGTGAAAAAGAAAGCAGTAAATACTGGCCAACAAGGACAGAGCACTCTCAGGGTGGCAGTGGCAGGGGATCAGGCAAGGGTGTGCAACTTCTTTTATATTATCTTCATATATCTTTTATATATTTTTAAGTAAGCCCAATATCATTACTAAAACATTTGTGGAACTGGACAACTCTTTTAAAATGTTTTAATATAAAGGAAATAAAAAATATCCTGTTATGAACCTTCATCAAAAGAAGACATTTTGGATTCACCTTCAGGACTTTTTCAAGCCCACAGTCTCAATATAGACACAAATAATTAAACTCCTGTCTAAAATAGAAAGAACTGAAATCATATTGTATTTATTTCCCTCAAATTAACTTTTTTCAGAAGATACTGCCCACTGGAGCTTTGCTGTTCATATGTTAATTTTATCTTTATCGTTTCTCGCTATGCGCAGGCACAAGGTAATGCAGTGCATTGGATTTCAGCAGAACTGTTACCACTGAGCTTTTCTATCACGCTTCATGCAGTGGACACTCAGCTTCATACAGTATACAATGCATTTGGAAAGTTTTCAGATCCTTTCATTTTGTTCACATTTTGTTATGTTGAGGCCTTGTGCTAAAAAAAAAAAAAGAAAAAAAAATCTTATTATGCACTCAATACTCCAGAGTGACAAAGATGAAACAAAATGTTTCAAATCTTTGCTAATTCATTGATGAGGAAAAACTAAATCATAACATAAGTATTCATATCCTTTCCTCAGTACTTAGTTAAATTGCTTATCCTCCATAAGGTGATTTTAGTACATACCTGCCAGGCTATCTGGATATTTCCTGTTGGAGGTTGGTCTCTTAAACTACACATCCCATAGTCCATGCTTGTAAGTGTGAAGTTACATTCCTCCCTCTCACACATCAGCCACCCCACCCACTGCAGCACAAATAAGCTCAAAAGATCAGTGTTTTCTAATCAGGGGGCCTACAGCTGTTGCAAAATCTTTCTGTCGCTCTACCCATTGAAGCAGGACTGGCTTATTTTGCACAACTAACCAGTGATGTCAGGTCTCGACACACTGGGAAATCCCATAATATGAGTAAATTTGCATGCTGTTAAAAATAAATACAGTGATCCCTCAACTTACAATGGCCTCAACATACAATAGTTTCAACATACAATGGTCTTTTCTGGACCATTGTAAGTTGAAACCAGACTCAATATACAATGCTACGGACAGTCCAGATCTGTGAAACCTGTCAATGGCTGGAAGAACTGACCAATCAGAATGGACATTCACTGGTAAAACACCCGTATTACTAAAGCGTATGCACTGACTGGTGTCTGGTAGCGCCTCCTACAGTACAGGGAGGTATTACATGTTCTGTACTACTCTATACCTGTATTACTGAAGAGTATGCACTGACTGGTGTCTTGTAGCGCCCCCTACAGTACAGGGTGGTATTACATGTTCTGTACTCTTTAACTGTACCAGGGTTAGCTGTTCCTTTGGACACCAGGTGAGGGCGACTCCATGTTACTTTTTTAGGACATTGCGTGTACTATACAGGACCCCGAAGAAGCTCCTGTCCCCTACATAGACCAGTGTTTCCCAAGCAGGGTGCCCCCAGCTGTTGCAAAACTACAACTCCCAGCATGCCTGGACAGCCTTTGGCTGTCCGGGCATGCTGGGAGTTGTAGTTTTGCAACAGCTAGAGGCTCCCTGCTTGGGAAACACTGACATAGACAGTAATTTACAGCTCCCAGCAGATCTTTCTTACTTTTATATGTAAGGACTTGCTTTATCTGTATTAGTTATCTACTTATTTTTCTTTAATTCTCATGTTTTCTTTTTTTGGATGACATTTTGTTGCCTTTAGAACCAATTACCAGGTTTCCATAGAGTTATGGTCTCAACATACAATGGTTTCAACATACAATGGTCGTCCCAGAACCAATTAAGGGACCACTGTATTGGGGTGAAAATCACATAAGAATTGCGAGACCACCATCACACACAGGTACAGATACTATATTATGAACTACAATAACTTTACAGCCCCTGTAGCATAGTAAAAAAAAAAAAATCCCGGAATACTTCTTTAACCCCTTGGGGACGGTGCCCATTAAGACCCTAAGGACGGGAGTATTTTTTTCAAATCTGACCTCTACCACTTTGTGCATGAATAACTCTGGGATGCTTTTACTTACAATTTTGATTCAGAGACTGTTTTATCGTGACATATTTTTGTTAGTGGTAAATTTTTGTGGATATTTACATAATTTCTTGGTGAAAATTTCCAAAATAGCAGCAAAAAATTTGAAAATTTAGCATTTTTCTAACTTTGAAGCTCTCTGCTTGAAAGGAAAAGGGACATGTCAAATAAATTACATATTGATTCAATTATACAATATGTCTACATTATGTTTGCATCATAAAGTTGACATGTTCTTACTTTTTTCTGAGGGCTTCAAGGTATAGCAGCAATTTTCCAATTTTTCACAAACATTTCATAATCAGAATTTTTCAGGGACCAGTTAAGTTTAGAAGTGAATTTGAGGGTCTTTATGTTGGAAATCTCATATGATGGACCCCATTGCACCCCTCAAAGTATTCAAAATGACATTCAAAAAGTGTGTTAACCCTTTAGGTGTTTCACAGGAATAGCAGCAAAATAGAGGAGAAAAATCAGAATCTCCATTTTTTTACACTAACATGTAATTGTAGACCCATTGTTTTCATTTTTACAAGGGGTAAAGTGTAAAAAGGCCCCCCAAAACTTGTAAGTCATTTTCTCTCGAGTTCGGATGTACCTCATATTTGGATGTAAAGTGCTCTATGGGTGCACAAGAGGGCTCAGAAAGGAAGGAGCGACAATGGGATTTTGGAGAGCGAATTTTGCTGAAATGGTTTTTGGTGGGCATGTCGCATTTAGGAAGCCCCCATGATGTCAGAACAGTAAAAAAAAAACACAGGGCATACTATTTTGGAAACTACACCCCTCAAGGAAAGCAAAAAGGGGTAAATTGAGTCATTATACCTCACAGGTGGTTGACAAACTTTCGTTAAAGTGGGAAGTGAAAATGAAAAATTAGATTTTTCACACTAAAATGCTGGTGTTACCCCAAACTTTTCATTTTCACAAGGAGTAATAGGAGAAAATGCCCCCAAAATTTGTAACCCCATTTCTCTCGAGTAAGAAAATACTACATATGTGGATGTAATGTGCTCTGTGGGTGCACTAGAGGGCTCAGAAGGGAAGGAGCAATATTTGGCTTTTGGAGAGCTGGTCTTGCTGAAATGGTTTTTGGGGGGCATGTCGCATTTAGGAAGCCCCCATGATGCCAGAACAGTAAAAAAAAAAACACATGGCATACTATTTTGGAAACTACACCCCTCAAGGAAGGTAACATGAAGGTAAATAAAAAAATGAAAAAATGTCAATAAAATGCTGGTTACCCCAAATTTTTCATTTTCTCAAGGAGTAATAGGAGAAAAAGCTCCCAAAAAATTGTAACCCCATTTCTTCTTAATATGGAAATGCCCCATATGTGGATGTTAAGTGCTCTGCGGGCGAACTACAATGCTTAGAAGAGAAGGAGCGCCATTGGGCTTTTGAAGAGAGAATTTGGTTGGAATGGTCGGGGTTCATGTGCGTTTACAAAGCCCCCTGTGGTGCCAGAACAGTGGACCCCCCCGACATGTGATCCCATTTTGGAAACTACACCCTTCACGGGTTGTCACAAGGGGTACAGTGCGCATTTACACCCCATTGGCGTTTGACAGATCTTTGGAACAGTGGGGTGTAAATGCTCACTGTACCCCTTATTACATTAAATGAGGGGTGTAGTTTCCAAAATGGGGTCACATGTCGGGGGGGGGGTCCACTGTTCTGGCAGCATGGGGGCTTTGTAAATGCACATGGCCTTCAATTCCAGTCTAATTCTCTCTCCAAAAGCCCAATGGCGCTCCTTCTGTTCTGAGCATTGTAGTTCGCCTGCAGAGCACTTTATATCCACATATTGGGTATTTCCATACTCAGAAGAAATTCGGGTTACAAATATTGTGAGGCTTTTTTACTATTACCCCTTGTGAAAATGAAAAAATTGGGGTGACACCAGCATTTCAGGGAAAAAAAAACAAATAAAACATTTTCACATCCAACTTTAACAAAAATTTGTCAAAGACCTGTGGGGTGCTAAGGCTCACTATACCCCTTGTTACGTTCCGTGAGGGATGTAGTTTCCAAATTGGGGTCACACGTGGGTGTTTTTTTTTTTTTTTTGGCATTCATGTCAGAACTGCTGTAAAATCAGCCACCCATGTGCAAATCACCAATTTAGGCTTCAAATGTACATGGCGCTCTCTCACTCCTGAGCCATGTTGTGCGTCGGAAGAGCATTTTATGCCCACATATGGGGTATTTACAAATTTTGGTTTTTTTTTTCTGCTTTTACCTCTTGTGAAAATGAAATGTATGGGGCAACACCAGCATGTTAGTGTAAAATGTATCATTTTTTTTACACTAACATGCTGGTGTAGCCCCTAACTTTTCCTTTTCATAAGGAGTAAAAGGAGAAAAATCCCCCCACAATTTGTAACACAATTTCTCCCGAGTACAGAGATACTCCATATGTGGCCCTAAACTGTTGCCTTGAACTACGACAGGGCTCTGAAGTGGGAGAGTACCATGAGCATTTGAGGCCTAAATTAGGACTTTGCAATAGGGGCAGACCCGGATACAAGGATGGTGCTTGTCTCCACCAAAATCCTACGGCAGCATTTTCCAAACAGGCTGTCTCTAGCTGTTGCAAAACTCCCAGCCTGCCAAGACAGTCAATGGCTGTCCGGCAATACTGGGAGTTGTTGTTTTGCAACAGCTGGAGGCTCCGTTTTAGAAACACTGTAGTGTTATTAGGGTATATTCACACGGGCAGGGGTTCACAGTGAATTTTACGCTGGGAGTTTGAGCTGCGGTGGAAAATTTGCCGCAGCTCAAACTTGTAGAAGGAAACCCACTGTAAACCCGCCGATATGAATGTGACTAAAGGGTGCATGTTAACCCTTGCTATTCATGACGCCAGGGTGAAGGCTCCTCTGTAATGCTTGTCCTACCGCCACCCTTCCCAAGAGCGAAAGGGAGGTAGATAATAATGTAATGTCCACAACCGGAGAGCTTTCTAAAACAGTTGTAACTTTTACTGAAGATTTTATGCAAGCTTCATAACCGGAACAGGTGCTATACATGCAAGCTTTCTTTGGAGATTGACAAAGGTTGGGACTTTAGCAATTTAGAGTCTTTAGGGTAATATTCTGTTCCACTGGATTTAGGGGATTTAGTTGCAGTCCAATAGTCACGCTAGCTTTGAGTTTAAGTTCCACTGAGGCCGGTAGGTTTTCAGGCCTAGCGTGTCTTTGCAAGTTGCGCAGATCCGTCCTGCTAGTCCGGCATCCACGAGAGCAGCAACCCAAGAGAGCGATAATTGGCTACAGCTCCCTTATATGGGCAGGGGCTGGACGAGTGCTAATTGGTCCAATACTTGTATCAATCACCATTACAAAGGATTGTTGGCAACACGTTACCCAAGGACCTCCAAAGGTCCTCCAGAATACCATAGAGGATATTAACATGGTCACATGACCGAAGGTCCTGCGACGCTAAACAAGGTAAGTACTATACATTATATTAAATATACATTATTATTAAATATATACATGTATTAACAGTATAGAATTAGAGTTGAGAAGAGGCGACTAGGGGCTGTCCCACCTTTGGGGACCACTACACTAGGTATGGTATGCAATATGGTACTGGGACACCACAGTTGCAAAACTACAACTCCCAGAATGCTCAAAGACAGACTGTACATGCTGGGAGTTGTAGTTTTGCAATAGCTGTAGGCACGCTGGTAGGGAACCACTGAGTTAGGAAACAGACTATAGCTCAGTGTTTCCCAACCAGTGTGTCTACAGATGTTGCAAAACTACAATTCCCAGCATGGCCAGACAGTCAGGGATGCTGGACGGTGTAGTTCTGCAATATCTGGCCCTTCATATGTTGCAAAACTACATAACGTAGTTATGCAATAACTGGGGAAGAACAGTATGGAGACCGCTAAGTAGTGGTCTCATAACTGTAGCCCTCCAGATGTTGCAAAACTACAACTCCGAGCATGTCCAGACTGTCCAGGCATGCTGGGAGTTGTAGTTCTGCAACATATGAAGGGCCAGATATTGCAGAACTACACTGCCCAGCATCCCTGACTGTCTGGCCATGCTGGGAATTGTAGTTTTGCAACATCTGGGGGGCTACAGTTTGGAGACCACCGTATAGTGGTCTCCAAACTGTGCCACTTTAGATAATGCAAAACTACAACTCACAGCATGCCCTGACAGCCTTTGGCTGGGAGTTGTAGTTTTGCAACTTTTAGAAGGCCACAGTGAAGATCACTTACCGGCGATCTTCACTGCAGCATCCTCCACCGCACTTTCCGGCCGCACTCCTGATGTCTCTGCCGCCGCTGCCCCATGGTCTCTCCCACCACCGCCGCCCAATGCCGCTCAGGTAAGCCGGTTCTCTCCCCCCCATTGTTTCTCCACCGCTCTGCCCAAACTTCCATCGGTGGGCAGAGCGGGGGAAATTAACTTTAACCCTCCCCCCCCAACTGCCATTGGTCGTCAGCCCGATCGACCAGTGGCAGGGGATTGGAGCACTGCCAACTCGCTCCTATCCTATAGCATAGTCGGAGCTGTCTGTGACCCGATTAGCCCGGAATGGCCGCAAATCGCTGGTCAGGATTGAACAGTGATTTGCGGAGATCGCTGAAATAGGGGGGGGGGACTCAGGACCCCCCTAGGCATTGCCATGGGATGCCTGCTGATAGATATCAGCAGTTATCCCGGTCCGGTCCTCACCCGGTGCGCGGCAGTGACCGAAATTCCCATGGGTGTACAGGTATGAGGGGAGTACCAGGAGTACGAGGGCGTACCTGTACGCCCATTCGTCCCTAACAGGTTATCCACGATAAGGTGATTTTAGTACTTACCTGCCAGATAGTAATGGACATGCTTAGGAAGAATCTCTGCATGTCTTGGAGCTAAATGGCTATGAGTCAACCATAACTGAGGCTTTGTTTTTGTGAACTGGCTATTTCCTATTGGAGTTCCCTCCCTACATATCCCATAATCCCTTGTTTGTAAGTGTAAGGTCATTTTTCTCCCTCCCACACATCAGCCACCCAACCAATTGAAACACACCTGTGCTCCCTTCAATGCAATAGACCAGCTATTGCAAACCTACAATTTACTGCAGAATTATCTCCCTCCCACCCAGCGGTCGCTCCACCCATGGAAGCAAAGACAGGCTTCCTCTGAGTAATCACCTAACTAGTGATGTAATGTCTCAGACTGCATTGCAACCTGGGAAAACCTGAGACGACACTCATTTTATATGCTGTTTAAAATAAACATTGAGCCATAAATCACAGAAGAATTGCGAGACCACCATGAAACACAGGTACAGAAACTATATTGGAATATCCCTTTAAAGCCAGTTTGGCAGCTATTACAGCTTTCAGTCTTCTTGAGTATAATGACACAAGGTTTGCACGCACGGATTTGGGGATTTTCTTAGTTGGCTGGGCATGTCAGTTTAGGGGGTGTAGAAACATCTCAAAGATGATCAAGAGATACATTTCAAGTGACATAGCAAAGAGTCTGTAATGGCTGGAATGGTGGATCCACTCTACCACTGAGGATGACGGTGAAAGCTGCATCAAAAAGCGCTGTCTAATGAGCCCTAGGTTTTCACCAGCCCGGACTTGGACTTGCTGCGGCAGGCGAACTCCAAGATTGCTACCCCTGGTGCTACTTGCTAGTAAGGAAGGACTCTTGGTAAAGGACAGGCAGGAAGGTCAGAACCTGCGGCAAGAAACAGTGGACAGGAACGTAGCAGACAGAACTGGTACATGGTAAAGCAAAGCACAATTAAGATAAGCTTTCTCAATGGGAAGGTAGCAAAAAGATCCGGCAGGGGTCAAAGGAAGTGAGAACACTTTATAGGGTCAGCGCCCGGCAATGGACAACTACCAGTGTGCTGGCCCTTTAAATTTCAGAGAGCCGGCATGCATGCCCTTGGAAGCAGGTACATGCACACCAGCTACCAGGAGAAACAGAGGAGCCAGGAACACGGCGGGGTAAGTATCCACTGGCCAGCTGAGTGTGCCCACAGCTGTACATGCGAGCCGCAGCGCTGCCCATCCCTGAAACAGTACAGGGAGAGAGGCAATGGATGCACCCACAGCCAGTATGTCCGGCCGCAGCGCGAGTGGTAACAGTACACCCCCCCCTTAGGTCTCCCCCTCTTTTTTGGCCACAGAAATTTAACCTGCACAGGACCTAGGGCGTATGGATATGCCTTCTGTACCTGGGTCTTAAGGACCCAGGGAGTACCTGTACCCGCGCCGGGCGGGGACCGGACTGGGGTGACTGCTGATATCGATCAGCAGGCACCCCACGCAAATGCCCGGGCATTTGCGTGGGGTGCCTGCTGATCGATATCAGCAGTCACCCCAGTCCGGTCCCCGCCCGGCGGGGACTGTTTCTTGCCGCAGGTTCAGACCCCCCCATGTCGGCGATCGGCGCAAATCGCAAGTGAATTCACACTTGCGATTTGCGACGATTCCAGGTCATACGGGTCTATGGTGACCCGGTGACCCAGAATATAAGGGGGATTGCGGTTGTCTAAGACACCCACAATCCCCCTGAAGGGATAGAAGTGAGGTAGCAGGGGTGCCACCCCTCCTATCCCTGCTATTGATCGTCAGATGCGACGACCAATAGCAGATCGGGGGTGGCGGGGTTAACTTTCTTTTTCCCCGTTCTGCCCACCCACAATAGGCGGGGCAGAACGGGGAACCGAAGGGGAACGGGCGCCAAAGATCCACTTACACGTCGGTGGAGGCTGCGGGCGACAATCGGCTGCGGTGATCGGCGCGGGCGGCATGTCGTGCGGCAGAAGAGGATAGCTCCCTGGTTCCGACGGAAGCCGGTAAGTTGCCTAGCAACATCTAGAGGGCTTCAGTCTGAGACTGTAGCCATCCAGATGTTGCAAAACTACAACTCCCAGCATGCCTTGACAGCTTTTTGGGCATGCTGGGATTTGCAGTTTTGCAACAGCTGGAGGTCTGCAAAACTACAACTCCTAGCATGCCCACATAGTAGTTTGCTGTCTGTGCATGCTGGGATTTGTAGTTTCGCAACATCTGGAGGTCCACAGTTTGGAGATCACAGTGCAGTGGTCTCTAACTGTAGCCCTCCAGATGTTGCAAAACTGCAAATCCCAGCATGCCTAAACAGCAAACAGCTGTCTTGGCATGCTGGGAGTTGTAGTTGCATACCTCTAGCTGTTGCATAACTACATCTCCCAACATGCACTTCGGCGATCAGTACATGGTGAGAGTTGTAGATTTGCAACAGCTATAGGCACACTGGTTGGAAAATACTGAGTTAGGTAACAGATCCTAACTGAAGGTTTTCCAACCAGTGTGCCTCCAGCTGTTGTAAAACTACAACTCCCAGCATGCACGGTCTGTCAGTACATGCTGGGAGTTGTAGTTTAGAAACAGCTGGAGGTTTGCCCCCCATGTGAATGTACAGGGTACATTCACACGGCAGGTTTACAGTAAGTTTCCTGCTTCAAGTATGAGCTGCGGCAAATTTTTCGCCGCAGCGCAAATTTCTAGCGGTAAACTCACTGTAAACCTCCGCCAGTGTGCATGTACCCTAAAAACACTACACTACACTACCACATAATAAAGGGTAAAACTGACATGCTGGTCTTGCCCCATACTTTTTATTTTCACAAGTGTTAAAAGGAAAAGAAAGACCCCCAAAATTTGTCACACAATTTCTCCTGAGTAAGAAAATATCACAGATGTGGGCGTAAAATGCTCTGTGGGCGCACAACAAGGCTCAAGAGTGAGAGAACGCAATATGTACATTTAAAGTCTAAATTGGTGATTTGCACAGGGGTGGATGATGTTACAGCGGTTCTGCCATAAACGCAAAAAAATAAATACCCACACGTGACCCCATTTTGGAAACTACACCCCTCACGGAATGTAACAAGGGGTATAGTGCGCCTTAACACCCCACAGGTGTTTGACGAATTTTCATTAAAGTTGGAGGGGAAAATGAAAAAAAAAAATTTTTTTTTCACACAAATGCTGGTGTTACCCAAAAGTTTTCATTTTCGCAAGGAAAAATAGGAAAAAAGCCCCCCAAAATTTGTAACCCCATTTCTTCTGAGTATATAAATACCCCATATGTGGATGTAAAGTGCTCTGCTGGCGCACTACAATGCTCAGAAGAGAAGGAGCGCCATTGGTATTTTGAAGAGAAAATTTGTCCGGAATTGAAGGCCACGTGTGTTTACAAAGCCCCCATAAAGCCAGAACAGTGGACCCCCCCCCACATGTGACCCCATTTTGGAAACTACACCCCTCATGTAATGTAATAAGGGGTACAGTGAGCATTTACACCACACAGGTGTCTGACAGATTTTTGGAACAGTGGTCCGTGAAAATGAAAAGTGAAATTTTTCATTTGCTAAGCCCACTGTTCCAAAAGTAAAAACATGTCCACTTTATGATGCAAACATAAAGTAGACATTTTGTATATGTGAATCAATATATAATTTATTTGGAATATAAATTTTACTTATAAGCAGAGAGCTTCAAAGTAAAAAAATATGCAAAATTGTAAATTGTTTCAACAAATTTTGGAATATAACTACAACTCCCAGCTTGCACAATCAGCTAAAGTGCAAGCTGGGAGTTGTAGTGGGGCATCTGGTGGTTACATAGTTACATAGTTAGTACGGTCGAAAAAAGACATATGTCCATCAAGTTCAACCAGGGAATTAAGGGGTAGGGGTGTGCATGACTACAACTCCCAGCATGCCCGTTGGCTGTCGGTGACTGCTGAGAGTTGTAGTTTTGCAACAACTGAAGGCACACTGAGTTAAGTAGCAAACCAGTGTGTCTCCAGCTGTTGCATAACTACAATCCCCAGCATCCCCAGCCAAAATAGTATGCCTTCGGCTGTTGCATAACTACAAGACCCAGCATGCCCTTCCGCTGTTCGTACATGCTGGGGGTTGTAGCTTTTGCAACAGCTGAAGGCACACTGGTTGCAAAAACTTAGTTTGTTACCAAACTCGGTGTTTCACAACCAGTGTGCCTCCAGCTGTTGCAAAACTACAACTCCCAGCATGCACTGATAGACCGTACATGCTGGGAGTTGTAGTTTTGCAACAGCTGGATGTTCCCCCCCCTGCCAATGTGAACGTACAGGGTACACTCACATGGGCGGAGGTTTACAGTAAGTATACGGCTGCAAGTTTGAGCTGCGGCAAATTTTCTGCCGCAGCTCAAACTGCCAGCGAGAAAGTACTGTGAACCCCTGCCCGTGCGACTGTACCCTAAAAACACTAGACTACACTACACTAACAAAAAATAAAATAAAAAGTAAAAAACACTACATATGCACATACCCCTAAACAGCCCCCCTCCCCAATAAAAATGAAAAACGTCTGGTACGTCACTGTTTCCAAAATGGAGCCTCCAGCGGTTGCAAAACTACAACTCCCAGCATGCACTGATAGACTGTACATGTTGGGAGTTGTAGTTTTGCAACAGCTGGATGTTTCTCCCCCCCCCCCCCCCAATGTGAACGTACAGGGTACACTCACATGGGCGGAGGTTTACAGTAAGTATCCGGCTGCAAGTTTGAGCTGCGGCAAATTTTCTGCCGCAGCTCAAACTGCCAGCGAGAAACTACTGTGAACCCCCGCCCGTGTGACTGTACCCTAAAAACACTACACTACACTACACTAACAAAAAATAAAATAAAAAGTAAAAAATACTACATATACACATACCCCTACACAGCCCCCCTCCCCAATAAAAATGAAAAATTTCTGGTACGCCACTGTTTCCAAAACGGAGCCTCCAGCTGTTGCAAAACTACAACTCCCAGCATGCACTGATAGACCGTACATGCTGGAAGTTGTAGTTTTGCAACAGCTGGATGTCCCCCCCCCCCCCCCAATGTGAACGTATAGGGTACACTCACATGGGCGGAGAATTACAGTAAGTATCCGGCTGCAAGTTTGAGCTGCGGCAAATTTTCTGCAGCAGCTCAAACTGTCAGCGAGAAAGTACTGTGAACCCCTGCCCGTGCGACTGTACCCTAAAAACACTACACTAACACACAATAAAATAAAAAGTAAAAAACACTACATATACACATACCCCTTTACAGCCCCCCTCCCCTCCCCAATAAAAATGAAAAACGTCTGGTACGCCACTGTTTCCAAAATGGATCCTCCAGCTGTTGCAAAACACCTACTCCCAGTATTGCCAGATAGCCACTGACTGTCTAGACATGCTGGTAGTTTTACAACAGCTGGAGGCACCCTGTTTGGGAATCACTGGCGTAGAATACCCCTATGTCCACCCCTATGCAAGTCCCTAATTTAGGCCTCAAATGCGCATGGCGCTCTCACTTTGGAGCCCTGTCGTATTTCAAGGCAACAGTTTAGGGTCACATATGGGGTATCGTTGCACTCGGGAGAAATTGTGTTACAAATTTTGGGGGGTATTTTCTGCTATTACCCTTTTTAAAAATGTAAACATTTTTGGGAAAACAAGCATTTTAGGTAAAAGAAAATTTTTTTTTTTTACATATACAAAAGTCGTGAAACACCTGTAGGGTATTTAGGTTCACATTACCCCTTGTTACGTTCCCCGAGGGGGCTAGTTTCCAAAATGGTATGCCATGTGTTTTTTTTTTTTGCTGTTCTGGCACCATAGGGGCTTCCTAAATGCGGCATGCCCCCAGAGCAAAATTTGCTTTCAAAAAGCCAAATGTGACTCCTTCTCTTCTGAGACCTGTAGTGCCCCAGGAGAGCACTTTTCACCCCCATATGGGGTGTTTTCTGAATCGGGAGAAATTGGGCTTCAAATTTTGCTGGGTATTTTCTGCTATTACCCTTTTTAAAAATGTAAAAATTTTGGAAAACCAAGCATTTTAGGTAAAAAAAAAAAAAAATTCACATATGCGAAAGTCGTGAAACACCTGTAGGGTATTAAGGTTCACTTTACCCCTTCTTACGTTCCCCTAGGGGAATAGTTTCCAAAATGGTATGCCATGTGTTTTTTTTCGCTGTCCTGGCACCATAGGGGCTTCCTAAATGCGGCATGCCCCCAGAGCAAAATTTGCTTTCAAAAAGCCAAATGTGACTCCTTCTCTTCTGAGACCTGTAGTGCCCCAGCAGAGCACTTTTCACCCCCATATGGGGTGTTTTCTGAATCGGGAGAAATTGGGCTTCAAATTTTGGGGGGTATTTTCTGCTATTACCCTTTATAAAAATGTAAAAATTTTGGGAAATCAAGCATTTTAGGTAAAAAAAATTCACATATGCGAAAGTCGTGAAACACCTGTAGGGTATTAAGGTTCACTTTACCCCTTGTTACGTTCCCTGAGGGGAATAGTTTCCAAAATGGTATGCCATGTGTTTTTTTTTTTGCTGTCCTGGCACCCTAGGGGCTTCCTAAAGGTGACATGCCCCCAGAGCAAAATTTGCTTTCAAAAAGCCAAATGTGACTCCTTCTATTCTGAGACCTGTAGTGCGCCAGCAGAGCACTTTTCACCCCCATATGGGGTGTTTTCTGAATCGGGAGAAATTGGGCTTCAAATTTTGGGGGGTATTTTCTGCTAATACCCTTTTAAAAAATGTAAAAATTTTGGGAAACCAAGCATTTTAGGTAAAAAAAAATAAAAAATTCACATATGCAAAAGTCGTGAAACACCTGTAGGGTATTAAGGTTCACATTACCCCTTGTTACGTTCCCCGAGGGGTCTAGTTTCCAAAATGGTATGCCATGTGTTTTTTTTTTTTGCTGTTCTGACACCATAGGGGCTTCCCAAATGCGGCATGCCCCCAGAGCAAAATTTGCTTTCAAAAACTAATGTGACTCCTTCTCCTTCTGAGACCTGTAGTGCCCCAGGAGAGCACTTTTCACCCCCATATGGGGTGTTTTCTGAATCGAGAGAAATTGGGCTTCAAATTTTGGGGGGTATTTTCTGCTATTAACCTTTTTAAAAATGTAAACATTTTGGGAAACCAAGCATTTTAGGTAAAAAATATTTTTTTTCCCTTACGTCCTAACCAGTAGCACAGATGGGGTATTCCACCCCCCGCTAACTGGTTAGGATAGATGGAAGTTTTATTGAACCTAATTAAACAATCAGTGAAAACACACCCACAACACCCTGTATAAGTAAGAGGGTCATCCTCTGTCCCATTGTGTTATTTTCTGTCCTCCCGGACAGTGGGACAGATGGTGACCACCTTACTCCTGTTATATGAGTACGGGGGGGTTCTTTCTTACTTGCAAAGTTGGGCATGTTTTGCGCCCATCTGCTTCTGTACTCCCGGAGCCGCGACTCCTACCACGGCCCTGGCCGGAAGTGCGTTAGCTGCATCTGACGTCACTTCCTGTTTCTCTCTTCACTCCCCGGCTCGGTTTTTGCGCCATTTTACTTCAGTTAGGTTCTGTTTTCTAACTCAATATTTTCCAACCAGTGTGCCTCCAGCTGTTGCAAAACTACAACTCCCAGCATGTACTGATCACCAAAGGGCATGCTGGGAGATGTAGTTATGCAACAGCCTGAGGGATCGCAACTACAACTCCCAGCATACTGGGATTGGCAGTTTCGCTACCTCTGGAGAGCTACAGTATAGAGACCACTGCAAACTGTGGCCCTCCAGATGCTGCAAAACTACAAATCTCAGCATGCCCAGACAGCAAAAAGTTGTGTGGGCATGCTAGGAGTTGTTGTTTTGCAAGATCTGGAGGGCTATAGTTCAGAGACTACCATATAGCGGTCTCCAACTGTAGCCTTCCAGCTGTTGCAAAACTACAACTCCCAGCATGCCCAAACAGCTGTCTGGGCATGCTGGGAGTTGTAGTTTTGCAACATCTGGAGTGCTACAGTATAGAGACCACTATATAGTAGTCTCGGACTGCAGCCCTCCAGATGTTGCTAGGCAACTTACCGGCTTCCGTCGGATCCAGGGAGCTTGCTGCACGACATCGCCGCCCGCCGATCTCCGACGCCGATCGTCGCCCCGGGCTCTGCAGATCGCTAAGTGGATCTTCGGCGCCAGTCCCTGTCGTTTCCCCGTCCTGCCCCGCCTATTGTGGGTGGGCAGAACGGGGGAAACGAAAGTTAACCCCCCCGCCCCCGATCTGCTAATGGTGATCGCGTCTAGACCACCAATAGCAGGGATAGGAGGGGTGGCACCCCTGCCACCTCACTCCTATCTCTTCAGGGGGATTTTGGGTGTCTTAGACACCCGCAATCCCCCTTATATTCCGGGTCACCGGGTCACCATAGACCCGTAATGACCCGGAGTCGCGCAAATCGCAAGTGTGAATTCACTTGCGATTTGCGGCGATCGTCGACATGTGGGGGTCCCGGGACCCCCCTCGGCGTTTGCCTGGGACGCCTGCTGAATGATTGCAGCAGGCGTCCGGTTTCGCAACCCGTCCGGCGCGTGGCGGGATGCGAAATTCGCTGGGACGTATGAGTACGTCCCTGGTCCTTAAGACCCAGGGCGCAGGGACGTACTCATACGTCCGTGGTCCTTAAGGGGTTAAAGGGGTTTTCCAGGCAAACCCTTTTTTATATATATCAACTGGCTCCAGAAAGTTAAACAGATTTGTAAATTACTTCTATTAAAAAATCTTAATCCTTCCAATAGTTATTAGCTTCTGAAGTTTTCTGTCTATCTGCTCAATGATGATGTCACATCCCGGGAGCTGTGCATGATGGGAGAATATCCCCATAGGAGCTGTGAGTCATCAGAGAGCAGTTAGACAGAAAACAACAACTCAACTTCAGAAGCTAATAACTATTGGAAGGATTAAAAATTTTTAATAGAAGTAATTTACAAATCTGTTTAACTTTCCGGAGCCAGTTGATATATAAAAAAAAGTTTTGGCCTGGAATACCCCTTTAATTGAGATTTCAACATTGATGTTTCAATCTTAGGGGTTATGAAACCCTCTTGTGTACTCCTGCTGCTGACTGCTCCTGTCTGTGTCATTCAGCAACTACATGCTTTAGTGATGCTGGGCTTGGGCCTTACATTTTTTTATGTTAGCACTAGCTAACATGCATCTTCAATAGAGATGTCAAGATTTCCCTTTTAATGTTAGGGGTTCTGAACCCCTCTTGTGTACTCATGCTGCTGCCTGCTCCTGTCTGTGTCATTCAGCAACTTCATGGTTTCGTGAGGCTGCTGGGCCTAGGGCATTACCTATATATGTTTATGGTAGCATTAGGTACCAAACATCTTCAATGGACATTCCAAAATTCATCTTTTATTCTTAGAGATTGTGAGGCCCTATTGTCACCTCATCTGCCACCAACTCCAGGTTGTGCCATTCAGACACTATATGGTCTCCTCATGCTTTAGCCAACTGTAAATACAGGAGATTTTTATGCTCAGTGAAAATATTAACTGGATGGGGAGATCCTTCCAGAAGGTGATGCCATTCTTCCAGGGTGAGCTTAATGGCCAAGAGTTCTCGATCTCCTATGGTATAGTTCCTTTCGGCTGGTGAGAACGTCTTGGAAAAGAACCCACAAGACACCAATTTGCCACTGATGGACTTCTGGGTCAGAACCGCACCAGCACCTAACAAGGATGCATCTACTCCAAGGAAAATTGTTTTTTCAGGGTCGGGTCTAGACAGAACAGGTGTGGAGGCAAAGGCTGATTTCAAGTGGGAGAATGCTTCTTCAGGTTCAGGAGGCCCGGATTTGGGATTACCATTCTTCTTGGTAAGTGCCACAGTCGGGGCAACCAACGATAGTAACTTGGCGCACATGGGTGTGATGGATCTCCAAGTTTGGCGAAAAGATCAGAATGTCATCCAAATATACCACGTCACAAGTATAAAGGAGATCCTGGAAGATGTCATTGACGAATTCCTGGAAAATGGGTGGGGCATTACAGAGACCAAATGGCATTACTAAATATTCAAAATAACCATCACGGGTATTAAAGGCCATCTTCCATTCATCTCCTTCCTCAATTCTGATTAGATTGTAAGCTTCTCGCAGATCTAGCTTAGAGAAGACCATGGCACCCCGCAGCCGGTAAAAAAGTTCTGAAATCAGTGGTAGGGGGTACCGGTTCTTGATCGTGATTTTATTGAGCCCCCAACAATCAATACGTGGGCGGAGTGACGCATCCTTCTCCACAAAGAAGAATCCAGCACTGGCAGGGGAGGAGGACTTTCGGATGAATCCCTTCTGAAGATTCTCTTTAATATACTTAGCCATGGCTCAGTGTTTCAGGGGCTGACAAGGGATAGATTCTTCCCCGAGGAGGCATGGAACACATCTGCAAAATCCAGGTAAGGAGAAGGCAGGCCAGGCAAGGAAGCAAGGAAGGAGATGGTAAGGAAGACTTCAGTCGTGGTGTCACCAGACAGCGATTCAAGCAGTCTTTCCCCAGCGAGAGATTTCTCGGGAATGCCAGTCAAGTATTGTGGAGTCACGTAGCAGCCAGTGAAGACCGAGGAGAATAGCTGAGGTGCAGTGAGGAAGCACGAAGAACTTGAGTCTCTCCTTATGCAAGACACCTACTTGCAGCATCAGTGGTTCAGGAGTCTAAGGAGCCACTGGTTTTCACCAGAGCCCGCCGCAAAGCGGGATGTCAGGAGAAACAGAGGAGCCAGGAACGTGGTAGGGTAAGTATCTTGCCAGCATGTCCAGCCACAGCCCGAGTGGTTACAGAGTCAGAATACTTATGCCCAATGTGAAATTTTGAAAAATTTGCAAACATTTCTAAAATTCTGTTTTCACTTGTATTATGCATGCAGAATGATTTTTTTTTTTTTTTGTAGCACAAGGCCGCAATATAATAAAATGTGAAAAAAGTGAAAGGGACTGAAAACTTTACAAATGCATTGTATATCCAGATGTTGTTTCTTTTGCTTTGAGTTTGTATTTTATTTTTGCACTATGTATAAATGAAACCTAAACTGGATTTTTGTGAATTAATTTTTCATTAGTTTTAATCGGGTGATTGTAACCAAGGGCAGCAGGAACATCCCAACAATCGTGTGTGCTGCCCTCCCCATCCAATGCTTAAAGGAATATTCCAGGAACTTTTTTATTTGACTATATAGTCAGGGGCTGTAAAGTCAGTGTAGTTCATAATATAGTATTTGTACCTGTCTCTAATGGCTGGTCTTGCATTCTTATGTGATTTTTGCTCTGGATGTTAATTTTTAACAGCATTCGAAATTACTCCTGTCTCAGGTATTCCCAGGATGCAGTGTGGCCCAGACACTACCTCACTAGTCAGGTGATGACAGGGAGCCTGTTCTGCTTCAATGGGTGGAAAGACCGTAGGCACCCTGCTTAGGAAACACTGGTCTTTTGCATGGAATTCAGCTTGTTTGTGGTTCAATGGGTGGGGTGGCTGATGTGTGAGGAGGATAAAAGTGGAATTATGGTATTTGCAGTAAAAGAGAAAACTCCAACAGGAAAAGGCCAGTTCACAAAAAGTTAACCACAGCTTTATGGTAATCTCCCAACAAAGCCATTTAACCCAAAGACAAGTGCAGATCCTTCCTAAGCATGTCCATTACTGTCTGGAAGGTAAGTGCTAAAATCATCTAGTGGTGGATAACCCCTTTAAGCCTTCTAATAGGCTTTGTAAATGAGCGCCAATCCATGGGGTCAGCACTCATTTGCAGATGGGCACAGACAGTCTAAAAGAACCCTAATTCTTAGTGTAAACTTAATGTAGACTGAATGTGCCAAATTTATCACAGTGGCTCATGCTGTTTGATACATTTGGTGTCACATATTTAAATTTAAAAAAATTGTGCCAAGTTCAGGTTTGCTCATAAATCTATTGTAAATGTTGTAAAATTTTGGAGCATCTTGATGCAGTTGAAGCCACATCCTCTATCAAATTAGGCCATACCATATAAAAAATGTGTTTTAGATGGAAATGTGCAAAGACGAGGCAAATTTTTATGCATTTTATTCCAAAGCTGAGGAAAATACAGATTAATAAATTGTTCCCACTCTGTTCATTCTCATATCTAATGAGTTGCCTAGGCAGATTACCAACTGACCATTTCAAAGGCTAAGCATGAACAGATGCTAAAAGAGCTGAAGAGGTTACATAACTATATTGCTACGCCGAGCGCTCCGGGTCCCTGCTCCTCCCCGGACCGCTCGCGGCGTTCTCCTCTCTGCAGCGCCCCGGTCAGACCCGCTGACCAGGAGCGCTGCACTGTCACTGCCGGCGGGGATGCGATCCGCGTAGTGGGACGCGCCCGCTCGCGGGTCGCATCCCAATCTCCTCACCTGCCCCGTCCTCCGTCCACTCAGTCCCGGCGCGCGCGGCCCTGCTCCCTAGGGCGCGCGCGCGCCGGCTCTTTGTGACTTAAAGGGCCAGTGCGCCATTGATTGGCGCCTGGCCCAATCAGTACTCACATCTGTGCCCTCGTTATAAAAACACACTTCCCCTTCCTAGCATTGCCGGATCTTGTTGCCTTGTGCCAGTGAAAGCGTTTTGTGTATGTCCCAAGCCTGTGTTCCAGACCTTCTGCTGTTGCCCCTGACTACGACCCTTGCTGCCTGCCCTGACCTTCTGCTACGTCTGACCTTGCTCTTGCCTTGTCCTACCGCGCCAGTCTCAGATGTCAGTGAGATTGAGTCGCTACCGGTGGACACGACCTGGTTGCTACCGCCGCAGCAAGACCATCCCGCTTTGCGGCGGGCTCTGGTGAATACCAGTAGCAATTAAGAACCGGTCCACCGGTACGGTCCACGCTAATCTCTCACTGACACAGAGGATCCACCATCAGCCTGCCGAATCCTGACATATATATTATATCATACTGGAGATGACATGTCTAACTGAGCATTTTAGGGAACCGTATAATAATTATTATTATTATAGTTTTGTTGAAGAATTGCAAATTGTGTAGATCATTTGTTTGATCTTAGAATTTCTGATCGCTATGAAAAAGGCTTAAATGAATTCACTGTGATTCAATGTTGTTAAAACACAATACAAAATAAATTAATCTAAAGGGAGAATACTATTTATAGGCACTGTATGCTGTGATATCCAGCAATTACTGGATATATAATATGATCAAAGCCTCCTGCATAAGTCCTAAATCAGAAAGATGACATGTCAACTATGCCGGAAATTATTTCACAGAAAAGCAGTATAAAAATAAATGACATTTTAAATTCCACAGTTTTTCTATAAAGATTTCAATAATTAGAATTAGGAATTTTCCAGAGCTCTTGCATATGTTCACAGCTATGAGTTATGCTGCTTATTTCTTTCTCTTTCTACAATTATTGTTTCTTCTTTTGTGTTAATAGTTTATAGGAAGCGAGAAGGGATTATGGTTAAGAAAAACAGTTGCTGATTAACCTCCCCTCCCCCGACACACACACAATCACTTTCTTTAGAAACTAACAAATTCCATTGAAAAAATATATTTTCAATAAAGAAAAGTTACAATTTCAAACCCTCTTTGATATGCCATAATGGTCTACAAATAATGCTGAATATTTCAGGAATGTTAAACTTAAAAGCTAAACTAAAGAGTGAGCTTCAAAAGACAACCAAGATTTGTTTCAATGAGTTTTTCAACACGTGTTCTTTCTAGTTCTAAAAATGGTAAACATTTCTATGCATCGAAGATCAAACGCTCAGGTTCAGGTAAAAGTCAACGTATCACTAGTAATTCCTGAAGTAGCTTCAGCTTCATTGGGTAAAATTTTTTGTTTTATTTTATTCATTGAGAAAACATAAGAAACCTGTTAACAAATGCATGTTAAGTATTTGTGTTCCATAACTTTTAGCAGATTACTGAGAGGTGTTTAAAGTCATATCTAGCATTTTAAGAGCCATTGTTAAAGCCCTAATGGTTTCCTTGCTCGGGCCCAGAGCAAGTCACCACTTCACATCTTCTATTATTCCTGCTCAATAATAAACCGATTCATTAAATAGTGGTCAATTGTGGTAGAAGATACAATATTTTGATTCCCATATAAAAGTTGACAAAACATATAGCACCTCTATACACTAAAGTTTGACCAAACATGAGTCACAGTGGTTTAACTGCAGTGAAAGGACTTGAAACCCTACTTAAGTATAACCTATAGTGTCCGACACAGTGACAGCCTCATGTACTTCTTAAAGGAGTACTCAGCCCCTTAACATCTTATCCCCTGTCCAAAGGATAGTGGATAAGATGTCTGATCGCAGGAGGTTCGGCAGCTGGGACCCCCTGCGATCTCCGGGTGGTGCCCCAGCATCCTGAACATTTTTGTTCAGATTGCTGGGTTCAGGAGGCAGTGTTCGCGATGTCACTCTACATCCCCTCCATTCATGTCTGTGGGGTGACCACAGCCATTGCGCCCCCTCCCATAGACATGATTAAAGGGGGAGTGGCATGGTGTGACCCCACAATCAGACATCTTATGCCGTATACTTTGGATAGGAGTTAAGATGTCCAGGGTCGAAGTACCCCTTTAAGGCTATGTTGACACAGTGGAATGCCCGTGCAGAATTCTGCAGGAATATTCTGCATGAACATTCGGCTGCAGCAGAGTCCCATTGATTTCAATGGCATTCTGCTGCACTGTGCACATGGTGGAGTAACATAAAAAGCCATCAAAAAGTCCCATTAAAACAAAAATGGTACCGATAAAAACTACAGATCACAGTGCAAAAGAGAAAGTTGTTTAGTTCTTTCCATCTAACCACATTGCCCTCTGCTGACACCCCTGTCCATGTCAGGAACTGTCCAGATTAGGAGAAGTTTTCTATGGGGATTTGCTTCTTCTCTGGACAGTTCCTAACACAGACATAGGTAGCAGCAGAGAGCACTGTGGTCAGACTGGAAAGAACCATTCAACTTCCTCTGTAGTATACAGTAGCTGATAGATACTGGAAGGCTTAAGATTTTTTTTTAATAGAAGTAATTTACAAATCTCTTTAACTTTTTGCCACCAGTTGATTTGAGGTTTTTTTTTCCCACCGGAGTATCCCTTTAACCCCTTAAGGACCAAGACCATTTGGACCTTAAGGACTAGGTACATTTTATTTTTGCATTATTTTCGTTTTTTCCTCCTCATCTTCTAAAAATCGTAACTCTTTTATATTTTCATCCACAGACTGGTATGAGGGCTTGCTTTTTGTGCGACCAGTTGTCGTTTGTAATGACGTCACTCATTTTACCACAAAATGTATGGCTTTTTATAGCACATGGAACAGCATGTCAGGTGAGTAACAGTTGGACTCCTGGCTGGATTGCCCAGGGATTTGTTAAACCTGGCTATATTATTCAAACTGAGAATCAAAGTGACTATTGGACACTTTTCTCCTCTCTTCTTGTCCAATACAATTTTTTATTTACTTTTTAGTAATACTTTTTAGTAATACTTTTTCATTTACGATCCTATGTCTGATGCAAGGGGCCTGCAGAAGACATTATACTGTATTTTAAGTGTGTAATAAACTGTAATCCATTGGACATATTTTCTCTCTTCTCATTTTTCTTCCTGATCTTTTTTCTTAACCTCAACCTAGCAGGACTGTTACAGTTTTTTGGTTTTTATTATATTTTAATAGTTCAGAAATTTACATACGTGGCAATACCAAATGTGTTTATTAATTATTTTTTACACTTTTTGGGGGTAAAATAGGAAAAATGGACATTTTACATTGTTATTGGGGGAGTGGATTTTTCCAATGTTTTAAACTTTTTTGTAAACTTTTTTACACTTTAATAGTCTCCATAGGGGACTATTTATAGCAATAAGTTGATTGCTAATACTGTTCAGTGCAATGCCTAGGGCATAGCACTGATCAGTGTTATTGGCTATCTTCTGTTCTGGTCTCCTCGATCTCAGACCAGCGCAGAAGAAACCGGGAAGACGGATCAGATAAGCATAAAATGCAGCCGCGCTGCTGTAGATGCGGATCGTGGATGTAGGCCATTTCAGGTGGGTCACTGGCTGCTATCACCAGTAGGGACCAGCCGCACATGACCCGATCATCGCTCCAATGCTCGCGGTCATATACAGGACGTAAATGTACATCCTGGTGAGCGAAGTACTGCTGCACCAGGACGTACATTTACGTCCATGGTCCTTAATGGATTGAATATGATGCATGGTTAACTATTAGCAGCAGTTTTATATTAGCTTCTGGACAATATCATATAACTGACCTACATGGTCAAAACTCTTAAGTTATTTAAACGTTTCATTTTTATTTTTTTTTACTTATATTTTCTTGTTTTGTTTCAAACTTTTTTCCAAATAATTAATACCGAAGAAGAAAAAAATGTACTCCATCATAATTTTTGTTGTTGCAATTAGTCTAGCTATATAAATAACACATACACAATAATGGATATAACGTCATGCTATAATAGAAGGCACTGTATGACTCAGACGTAATGAGATAGAAGATCAGAGAGAAAGATAGAAGAATATGTGACAAACCAGATTTTTTGACAGACTTGTTTAAGTAACTTGATCACTTAAGTTCTTAAGATGTCAGACATTATCTCATTTTGGCTCTGAGGTGATATGATCTAACATAGTATAAAAGAGAATATGAAGGAAAGTCTGCTTTCACCTTTTTATATATATATATATATATATATATATATATATATATATATATATATATGATACATAAGACTTTTAAATATATTTCTATACCTGCAGCAAAAAAAAAAAAAAAAACACAATTAGCATATACATATACACTATATGGACAAAAGAATTGGTCATAATCATTGATTCCCTTTCCCTACGCACATGTCTTCAATTCAGACAATTTTCAAGCAATCCGTTTTCTTCTGTAGTTTAGGAATGTACTGATTGGTGGATCAGTTTTTTTTTCTGTATTTTAGGAATGTGCTGATTTGTGGATCTGTTTTCTTCTGTAGTTCAGGGATGTTCTGATTTTTCCTTCACAAACAAGGAAATGCTGATTAGCAACTAAAGTCAAGCCCTGTATTCTGGACTGAGGCGGCTCTAAATGTGTGTGACAGCAACGCAGTGTCCAGCACCATTCTACTAGCTGCCATGTTGCAAAGGATGTCATGTAGCTGTAGCTGTTCTCTCAGATAGGCTCCTACCAGGAGCTATTAGAATGTTGTGATAGAAATCCTATCCATGCTGAGATGGTATCCCTTTCTACAATCCTGCTCCTACTCCAAGAAGGAGAATTATCTAGACAGAATAATTATCTAGACAGTACAGATGTACAAGGGTTCTTCTGCGAACACATGACTTTTTGAGGGTTTTAGGCTAGAATTAATACTACATGGCTTACAAGTTACGACTATTTCCACATTAAACACCCTGCAAGGAAATCATAACACCAGCAACCCTAAGTAAAGTCTTTCAACTATTTTTCAATTTATTTCTATATTTTAAAGTCTTTCAACTTTACCACTGTAAGCCAAACTGTAACGAGCCTTGTCAATAGAGTGTACATCAAGGGGTACTCCACTTCTCAGTGTTTGGAACAAACAGTTTGTTCCAAACGCTGAGCAGCGGAGTACCCCTTTAGCTGGACTGTGTCAGTAACCCATAGCAACTCTAAAATAGCTTAAAGCATTTTAACTGCTACAGTTTTACTGCTACTAAAGCAACTAAAGGGAACATGATCCAAATCTGAAGCATCCATTCTAAATACTGTGTAACTTACTACCCTGTGCTGTAAGGAGTTTATGCTTTATGGAAGTGCGCAGGGGATCAAAAAGAGGTAATCGGAGAAATAAAACTTATTCATACACCTCATCTTAAACCCCAGGGTCAAGGACTTTCCCAGGGTGAGCTAGCTGCAAAACTACCATGACTATGTAAGAGGCTTTGTTAGAGGGACTACTACCCAAATGCCCTGGACTCCTCCACTTATCCTCTTCATGGGCAATACAGCAACCTTTGGCTGCTTGAAACATACTTTTCAGTTATGCTAGTCTAACTGACAAGTCTGGGTTTGCTGAATAGCAGGAGAACATTACCTAGCTGACTGAATTCTGTGAAATGTGAAGTTGGGCCGAGAAGGGATAATGCCATAAGAGTTGTTCTTCAGGGGTGTGTCTAGGCCCCTTAGTTCCAATGAAGGGAAATCCTATTGTTTCAGCACAGGAGGGTATTTTAGACAATTGTATACATCAGAGACTTGGTGGGAACAGTTTGTTGCTGGCCTTATTTGTTACAGCATGACTATGTCCCAGTGCACAAAGCACTGGCATGGAAGAACTTGACTGGCCCTCACAGAGCCCTGACATTAGCCTCATTGGACACCATTGGCATGAACTAGAATAGATATTGCAAGCAAGGCCCTCCCATCGTATATTAGTGTCTGAACTCACAAAAGATCTTCATATATACTCAAAAATCTTCTACAAAAACATCCCAGAAGAGCAGAAACTGTTATAACTGTAAAGAGGGGACTAACTCTGCATAATGCCTAGCAATTTAGAATAGGGTGGGGTAAAAGCTCCTGTAGGTGAAATATGTAAGTATACCAATACGTTGGTCCAGAAAGTGTACAAGATTTAATGATTTAAAAAGATTTGAATTAAAATGTTACACATAAAGGTTGAAAAAGATCTTGTCCTATGCACTAGAACATGTGTCCCTGGATACATGCATTTAGTGTACTCCTTCTCATAGACCACTGATGAACCAATGTGGCTGTGAAATAGCGAGCTAAAGCAGGAACCTGCCAAACAATACCATGTCCCTTTGCTTAAGTCACACATCTTCAACTGGTTGGTAGCCAAACATGGAAGATAATACAAGGACACAAAGATTTGTTTCTGCCAGATATCTGTTTATTTTAGGAGCTTACACAAAGTCTAGCAAATTGACACATTGATATGTATTTGCTAATTAATTTTTTGTTTGTTTGTTCATTTGTGCTTGTTTTTTGCCAATTTTCTGTTTAGGTTATGTGGCCTTATAGAGAAAAATGTTTTGTTTTTTGCCAACCTCCAGTTTAGGTTTGCTGGGTAACATCTGACATACATTTACAAGGCTGGCACTATATTAGTGCCATTTGGTGTTAATATACAACACAGGTATGGTACCAGCTGACACAGGTAGTTATGACCAAAGTGAGAGTCGGGGCCTGGGGTCTGCTATGATCTAGGGGTTTAATGCCTCTCTCCTTTGCCTCAAGACATTTCCTGGGTGTGTGATTGACACATAGGGTCCCCACGCACAAAGTCTTTGAGCAATCCTGAAGCTGTGTGACAGCACAAGCGTCACAGAGCTTTGGGATTTGTTAGAGACTAATTGCGCGAACGGTGAATGTGTCTGTCAATTACACACAAAGGAGATGCCGTGACGTAAAGGAGGAAGGGATTGCAGACAGGTGGTATAGTTGACCGGGGGTGACGCCTATGCGACTGTTCATGACTACCTTAAAAAACAACATTTGTTCAGGAATTAAACCTACAAAATAGAGTTACAAGGGTATGACTGCAATACACATGTATCCTACTTATAAAATGTGTGGCCAATTTACTATATCAAGATCAAGTGACAGATACACTTTAATAGTAGGGTCACAGGTGCCATATTTTTCTGCGTATTTTCCTACCCATTGAAATCTATTGGTAGCAAAATATGCAGCTGATTTTGCTACTCATTGACTTCAATGGGTAGGAAAATACGCATCAGCAAATATGCAGAAAAATACTGCATGTGTGACCGTATCCTAAGGGGTATTGGCGGACCTGTAAGTTTTATTAATACTTACAATCCCCTAATAAAAACAAAGCTGGATCATCTATTCTTTGAGCTCTACATTATGTAATTGCTCTGTTATTCCTCCTGGATTCCTCCTCTGTATATATCAATTGATAACTAGGCGTTACTCTTTCACTTATCATTGGAGTATTTCTCACAGCATTCAGTGGTAATAAGTAGCAGTCACTAGCTAATTTATTTCATTTCTTCAGGAGAATTAATGGTGGAAAGGCACAATGTAGAGTACTAAGGTAAATGGTCCAGCATTGTCATTACAGTGCATTTGGATTTGGAAAGTCTTTAGACCCTTTCCATTTTTTTTTAACATCTTTGTTATGTTGAGGCCCTATGCTAAAATAAAAAAAAAATAAAAAAAAGTCACCCCCCCCCCATTATTCTGCACCAAATACCCCATAATAACAAAGTGAAAACAGGATAAAGGAAATTTTTGCTAATTTATTTGAAAAAAATAAAAATAAAATATATATATATATATATATATATATATATATATATATATTGCATTGCCATGCAGTAAGTATTCACACCCTTTACTTAGTACTTAGTTGAAGCACCTTTGGAAGCTATTGTGGCCTCACATCTTTTGGGGGATGTTTTTCCATTTGTCTCTGCAGATCCTCTTAAGCTTTGTTAGGTTAGATGGACACCCACGGTCAACAGTAATTTTCAGGTCTCTCCAGAGATGTTCCACTGTGTTCCAATCAGGGTTCTAGCTTGGCCATACAAGGACTTTCACAAAGTTGTCCTGAAGCCACTACTGTGTTGTCATTAGTGTTGAGCACAAATATTCATAATGCAAATTGTTATAGCGATTTCACAAATATTTAGAATATAGTTTCAGGAAGAGAAATTATGGAAGGCACTCATGTTACTGTAGCAGTGCAGGCTTCTTTATTCAGGGTGCATTCGTTTCATTACCGGGACGCCAGGTCAGATCAAACAAGCTACCATGTTGCTTGTTTGATCTGACCTGGCGTCCCGCTAATGGAATGAATTCACCCCGAATAAAGAAACCTGCACTGCTACAGTAACATGAGTGCCTTCCATCATTTCTCTTCCTGAAGTTTCATTTTTGCATTGCATTTTCCTGGAAAGAGCACCACGTTGTGAGTGCAATAGATTGTTGCACAGGTGTACTGTGATTAAGTTAGTCCACTGCAAACAGTTAGTGCCGATCTACACCTCTTTCTACATTATTGATTTAGAATATGGTGCTATATATTCGCAATGACGAATATTCATTTTTTTTGTTTTGCGAATGCAAATGCGAATTTACGTTTTATTTCACATGCAAATTTTCTGCGAATTTTTGCAGGGAAAGAAAGGTGAATGAACATAGTGAACATGCCAATTTCGCCGAACATAGGATCAATAATCATCAATATATTTGCGAAATATCGTGAATTTGAATATGGCCCCTGCTGCTCATCACTAATTGCCATGCCACCATCATGCTTCATTGTAGAGATGGTATTGGGGAGGTGATAAGCAGTGCATGGTTTCCACAAGATAAAAGTTTGGCCATGGCTTCTTCAGACTAGATAATCTTGTTTTTCCCAGTCTGAAAGTCTTTTAGGTGCTTTTTTGCAAACTCCAGGTGGATGTTAATGTGTCTTTTCATGAGTAGAGGCTTCTTTCTGGCCACTCTATCATAGAGTCTAGATTGGTGATGATGGTTGACCTTTTGGAAGTTTCTCTCATCTGTAGAAAGGATCTTTGGAGCCAGAGTGATCATTGGGTTCTTTGCCATCTAGCTTAACAAGTACCTTTTCTCTCCATTATTTAGTTTAGTAGGACAGACAGTTCCAGAGAGAGGCCTGGTTGCTCCAAACTTTTTCAATTTAAGAATTATGGAGGGATTTGCTCTTGGGGACTTTCAGTGCAGCAGAATATTTTGTACCCCTCCCCAGATCTGTGCCTCCACACAATTCATTCTATGAGCTCTACAGGCATTTCTATCGTCCTCATTGCTTGGTTTTTGCTGCTCTGATATATATTGCCAGCTGTGAGACCTTATATAGACAAGGCTGTGTCTTTCCAAATCCTGTCCAATCACCTGAATTTACCACAGAGGACTCCAATCAACATGTAGAAACATCTCAGAGATGATTAAGAGAAATTGGAGGCCCCAGATATACATTTCAAGAAATCATAACAAAATGTGAAAAAGTGAAATGGTCTAAACACTTTTTTTTAATGCACTGTATACAGTGAATTGCAGTAGTATTCACCCTTCTTGCACTTTTCTACATTTTCTACATTCAAATTTATTTTATTAGGATTTTATGTAATGAACCAACATAAGGAATGTATTTTATGGATTTCAAAATTATTTACAAACAAAAGTTTTGAGTGCATATGTATTCACAACCTTTACTGTGAAACCCTGAACAAAGGTCTGGTGCAACCAACTGCCTTCACAAGTCACATTTGCAAGTTTAATAATAAGTAAATAGGCTCAACCTATCTGCATTTTTAGTACAAATACACATGTTCTTTAAAGGCATTAGAGTTTATTAAAGAAGATTACTAAAAAACTGCAAACCGACCAGGACATCCATCCAAACTGACAAGACGGGGAAGGAGAAAATGAATCAGAGAAGCAACAGAGAGGCCCATGATAATTCTAAAGGTGCTGCAAAGATCAACAGCTAAGGAAAATGTGTTCATAGGTCAACTATTAGCTGAGTTATCCACAAAATTGGCAAAAAGAAAACTGTTGTTGAAAGTGAAAAAACAAAAAATCCCATTTGGAGTTTGCCACAAGCCATGTGATAGACACAGCAAACATGTAAAAGAAGTGGCTCTGGTCCGGCCTTCTTTCTGGTGCCCAGGCCCAATACACCACTGCGGCTCAGCCTATCACAGACCAAGGTAGGACATTACTGCGAATGGCGATTACCTAAGCCACAGTGTGAGGTGTCGGGCCCCAAAAGTAGGAAAAAGACCGCACCGGAGGACAAGAGAGCGATATCAGTAGCACTGGGGTGCAGTGGAAGGTAAGTGAATGTTTATTATTTTATTTGTGGCATAATAAAAGAATAAAACATTTTTGACACAAAAATTTAGGAAACATGGAACCTCCAGAGGGGCCTAGGAAATGCCACAGATTATTGAAAGCTAACTAAGGTAACCGAGCCATTACACTTTTCAGCTGTATTTAAGCCACCGCTGTGTAGGGAGCCCTACAGAAATAGCAGATATCCTACCAAGCATAATGTTATTATGCACCTTGTAGCTAGTAATAATAATGTTGCCCATACTGTGTAACACTTCATACAATCATTCTGAAATATGGTGAAAATTTGGATTGCTGTTATGTGTTATGTGTCAGCATTCTGCTATGTTAAGCTGCATGTTGTTTCAATGTTTTTCAGCAGTATTTTTATGTGTGCTTTCATCCATATTTTATCCCATATTGCAGATACAAATAATGACAAACAGATGTCATATGAATGTAAATTACAGTATGTGTTTGTATTATGGAACCATTTTTCAAGCTTCATTGACTACTTTCAAGAGATTACAGCTCTAATACAAAATCCACTGCAGCATTCTGTAAACTAAGTTACTTAGTTATACTGTAGTTATGTAGACCACATTACAAAATGACAGTATTCAGTAAATAATTTTTTAATTATTTGACAATTAAATGTTTTAATTTTGCTTATTTGGTACTAAGTGACCCAACATGTGCCAAGAAAATGTCCCTATCCCATTACACCACCACAACCAGCCAGAACTATTCATAAAAGGCAGGATGAATTCATCCACACTGCGACGTGTCCCACCACACTTGCAGGGAATGTGTCATTAGAAAAGGTTTTATGTTTAACATATTTTTTAACTACTTAAGAACCCAGGGCATACCTGTACGTTTGTGGGAATTCCAGTTCCCACCACTCACCGGACCGGGTTGCCTGATGAAATAATTCAGCAGGCACCCCATGCAAACCCCTGGCAGGGTCCTGAGAGCCCCCATGTCGTCAATTCAGGCCGGCGATCTGCTCTGATTCTGGGTCATACGGGTCTCAGGTGACCCAGAAAATAAGTACAAGACACCCCCGATCCCCCTGAAGAGATGGGAGTGAGGTGGCAGGGGTGCCACCCCTTCTATTGGTCGGTCAGAAGCGACCGACCAATAGCAGGTCAGGGGCCGGGGGGGGGTTTAAAGTTTGGTTCCCCCGCTTTACCCACCCAAGGTAGTCCGGGCAGAACGGGGGAACTGTACTGTGAATGGCGGTCACTTACCGGCGGCGGCGGGCGGCGATGAGGTGTGGCTCCCTGGTGCAGACTACAGAAGCCGGTGAGTTGTTGCCTAGCAATATCTGGAGGGCTACAGTTTGGAGACCACTATACAGTGGTCTCTAAACTGTAGTCCTCCAGATGTTGCAAAACTACAACTTCCAGCATGCCCAGATAGCTGTTTGCCATTTGAGCATGCTGGGATTTGTAGTTTTGCAATATTTGGAGGGCTGCCGTTTGGAGATCAATGTGCACAAGTCTCTAAACTGTGGCCCTCTAGATCTTGCAAAACTACAACTCGCAGCATGCCCACACAGCAGTTTGTTTTCTGGGTATGCTGGGATTTGTAGTTTTGCAACATCTGGAGGGCCACACTATAGAGATCACTGTGCGGTAGTTTCTAAACTGTGGCCCACTAAATCTTGCAAAACTACAACTCCCAGTATGGGCGAACAGCAAACGTCATGCTAGGAGTTGTAGATGTGTCTCGGCATGCTGGTTGCTGGTTGTAGTTGCGTGCTTCCAGCTGTTGCATAACTACATCTCCCAGCATGCCCTTCGGCGATCAGTTTGTGCTGGGTTAGGTAACAGAACCTAACTGAAGGTTTTCCAACCAGTGTACCTCTAGCTGTTGCAAAATTACAACAGTTGTAGTTTTGCAACAGCTGGAGCCCCCCTGTGCAACTTTTCATTTGCCCACTGTTCCAAAGATCTGTCAAACGCCAATGGGGTGTAAATGCTCATTGCACCCCTTATTAAATTCTGTGAGGGGTATAGTTTCCAAAATAGGGTCACATGTGGGGTGTCCACTGTCGACTGTGCGATTTGTAAATGCACATGGCCCCCGACTTCCATTCCAAACAATTTCTCTCTCCAAAAGCTCAATGGCACTCCTCCTCTTCTGAGCATTGTATTGCGCCAGCAGAGCACTTGACATCCACACATGGGGTATTTCCATACTCAGAAGAAATGGGGTTACACATTTTGGGGGGCATTTCTCCTATTACACCTTGTAAAAATGTAAAATTTGGGGGGAAAACAGCATTTTAGTATTTTTTTTTTTCATTTACATATCTGAGTTTAACCAAAAGTTGATAGACCCCTTTCGGGTGTTAAGTCTCAATTTACCCCTCATTACATTTCTTGAGGGTTTTAGTTTCCAAAATAGTATGCCCTGTGTTTTTTTTTTTTTTTTTTTTTTTTTTTTTGTTCTGGCACCATAGGGGCTTCCCAAATGTGACATGTCCCCCAAAAACCATTTCAGCTAAATTTGCTTTCCAAAAGCCAAATGTGACTCCTTCTCTTCTGAGCATTGTAGTTCGCAGAGAATTTTATGTCCTAACACTGGGTATTTCCATACTCCAAAGAAATGGGGTTACTAATTTTTGGGGGGCATTTTCTCCCATTACCCTTTGTAAAAATGATAAATTTTGGGGAAAGAACTGCACTTAGTGAAAAAAAATTTCATTTACGCATCCAAATTTTACGAAAAGTCGTCAAACACCTGTGGGGTGTTAAGGCTCACTGTACCCCTTGTTATGTTCCTTAACCCCTTAAGGACGCAGTGCGGTGGTACTTGACGCACCAAGACGTAAAAAAAAAATTTTAAAAATGGAAAATTAAAAGTAAAAAAAAAAGTGAAAAATCCCCTCCCCCAATAAAAAAGTAAAATGTCCGTTTTTTCCTATTTTACCCCCAAAAAGCGCAAAATTTTTTTTACAGACATATTTGGTATCGCCACGTGCGTAAATGTCCAAACTATTAAAATAAAATGTTAATGATCCCGTACGGTAAACGGCGTGAACGAAAAAAAAAAAGTTCAAAATTCCTACTTTTTTAATACATTTTATTAAAAAAAATTATAAAAAATGTATTAAAAGTTTTTTATATGCAAATGTGGTATCAAAAAAAAGTACAGATCATGGCGCAAAAAATGAGCCCCCATACCGCTGCTTATACGGAAAAATAAAAAAGTTATAGGTCATCAAAATAAAGGGATTATAAACGTACTAATTTGGTTAAAAAGTTTGTGATTTTTTTTTAAGCGCAACAATAATATAAAAGTATGTAATAATGGGTATCATTTTAATCGTATTGACCCTCAGAATAAAGAACACACGTCATTTTTACCATAAATTGTACGGCGTGAAAACGAAACCTTCCAAAATTAGCAAAATTGCGTTTTTCGTTTTCATTTCCCCACAAAAATAGTGTTTTTTGGTTGCGCCATACATTTTATGATATAATGAGTGATGTCATTACAAAGGACAACTGGTCGCGCAAAAAACAAGCCCTCATACTAGTCTGTTGATGGACATAAAAGAGTTATGATTTTTAGAAGGCGAGGAGGAAAAAATGAAAACGTAAAAATTAAATTGTCTGAGTCCTTAAGGACAAAATGGGCTGGGCTGAGTCCTTAAGGGGTTAAGGGGTGTGGTTTCCAAAATATTATGCCATCTTGGGGGGGGTGCTGTTATAGCACCATAGGGCTTCCTAAATGCGGCATGCCCACCAAATTTACTCTCCAAAATCCCTTTGTCGCTCCTTCCCTTCTGAGCCTTGTAGTGCACCCACAGAGCACTTTACATCCACCTATGAGGTATTTCCTTACTCGAGAGAAAAATTGGGTTACAAATTTTGTGGGTCTTTTTCTCCTTTTACCCCTTGTAAAAATTGAAAAACTGGGTCTACAAGAACATGTGAGTGTAAAAAATGAAGATTTTGAATTTTCTTCTTCACTTTGTTGCTATTCCTGTGAAACACCTAAAGGGTTAACACACTTTCTGAATATCATTTTGAGGGGTGCAGTTTCTTTAATGGGGTCATTAATAATATAAAGGCCCTTCAAATAAACTTCAAAACTCAACTGGTCCCTGAAAAATTTTGTGAAAAATTGGGAAATTGCTGCTGAACTTTGAAGCCCTCTGATGTCTTCCAAAAGTAAAAACATGTCAACTTTATGATGGAAACATAAAGTAGACATATTGTATATGTGAATCAATATAAAATTTATTTGGAATGTCTATTTTCCTTACAAGCAGAGAGCTTCAAAGTTAGAAAAATGCAAAATTTTCAAATTTTTCATGAAATTTTTTTATTTTTCACCAAGAAAGGATGCAAGAATTGACAAAAATTTACCACTTACATAAAGTAGAATATGTAATGAAAAAACATTCTCAGACTATTATGATTAGGAAAAGCATCCCAGAGTTATTAATATTTAAAATGACAGTGGTCAGATGTGCAAAAAATGCTCTGGTCCTTAAAGGGGTACTCTGGTGAAAAACTTTTTTTTTGTAAATCAACTGGTGTCAGAAAGTTAAACAGATTTGTAAATTACTTCTATTAAAAAATCTTACTTACCTGTACTTATTAGCTGCTGAATACTACAGTGGAAATTATTTTCCGTTTGAAACACAGAGCTGTCTGCTGACATCATGAGCACAGTACTCTCTGCTGACATCTCTGTCCATTTTAAGAAATATCCAGAGTAAAAGGAAATCCCCATAGCAAACATATGCTGTTCTAGACAGTTCCTAAAATGGACAGAGATGTCAGCAGAGAGCACTGTGCTCATGATGTCAGCAGACAGCTCTGTGTTTCAAAAAGAAAAGAATTTCCGCTGTAGTATTCAGCAGCTAAAAAGTACAGGAAGGAGTAATTTACAGGAAGAAGTAATTTACAAATCTGTTTAACTTTCTGGCACCAGTTGATTTAAAAAAATAAATTTCACCGGAGTACCCCTTTAACCCCTTAAGGACCCAGGACATACTAGAACTTCCTGGCACCCTGGGCTTTAACCTGTTCAGGACCCAGGGCGTAATTTTACGCCCCGGCGCCCTGGTACTTAAGGACCCAGGGCGTAAACTTACGAACGCCGAGGGGGGGCCATGTAGGCCCCCCATGTTGGCAATCGCCGCAAATCGCAAGGGAAATCGCCCTTGCGATCTGCGGCGATACCGGGCTGATCGGGTCTCTGGGACCCGACCGCCCGGTAATTTTGCATGATCCCGACTGTCACAGACAGCCAGGACCATGCTTATGTATAGGAGCGAGGTGGCAAGCCTGCCACCTCCTCCTATTCCCTGCGATCCGTCGGTTAGTTAACCGACCAATCGCAGGGGGGGGCAGTTACTTCCTCCCGTCCTGCCCGGCCCCTGAAAGTCCGGAGAGGACGGGAGGAAGACCGGAGGACGCGTCGAGGGACGGGGGAGTGCTGGGGCCCGGCCCCGGTACTTACCTCGTCCCTGAAGACCCAGATCCAGACGATGAAGACGGCGGCGGCGGCGACAGGTGAGTGGATCTTCAGCCGCGGTCGGGCCCTTTACAGCAATGCACGTCGCCGTAAAGCGACATGCATTGCTGTAATGGGACCCTGTATACTGCAACTCCCAGCATGCCCAGACAGCCCTTGGTGTCTGGGCATGCTGGGACTTGCAGTTTTGCAAAATCTGGAGGTCCACAGTTTGGAGACCACTGTGCCCTTCCGGATGTTGCAAAACTACACATCCTCAGCATGCCCTTACTGTCCAGGCATGCTGGGAGTTGTTGTTCTGTAACATCTGGCCCTTCAGATGTTGCAGAACTACAACTCCCAGCATGCCTGGAAAGTTTTGGCATACTGGGAGTTGTAGTTTTGCAACATCTGGAAGGGCACAGATTGGGAACCACTGTATTAGTTGCCTGCTAACTGTAGTCCTCCAGATGTTGCAAAACTACAACTCCAAGCATGCTGGGAGTTGTAGTTCGGCAACATCTGGCTCTAAAGATGTTGCCGAACTACTACTTCCAGCATGCCTGAGAATGTTTGGGAGTAGTGGTTTTGCAACAACTGGAGGCACACTGGTTGGGAAACATTGTCTGTTTCCTAACTCAGTGTTTCCCAACCCGTGTGCCTCCAGCTGTTGCAAAACTATAACTACCAGCATGCACTGATAGACTGTGCATGCTGGGAGTTGTAGTTTTGCAGCAGCTGGAGATTCCCCCCCCCCCCCCACCCCCGTGAATGTACAGGGTACATTCACATGGGCAGGGGGCTTACAGGGAGTATCAGGCTGCAAGTTTGCGATACAGCAAATTTTGCGCGGCAGCTCAAACTCGCAGCGGGAAACTCGCTGTAATCCCCCGCCTGTGTGACTGTACCCTAAAAACACTACACTACACCACACTAACACAAAATAAAATAAAAAGTAAAAAAACACTACATATACACATACCCCTACACAGCCCCCCTCCCCTCCCCAATAAAAATGAATAACGGCTGGTACGCCACTGTTTCCAAAATGGAGCCTCCAGCTGTTGCAAAACAACAACTCCCAGTATTGCCGGACAGCCGTTGACTGTCCAAGCATGCTGGGAGTTTTGCAACAGCTGGATGCACCCTGTTTGGGAATCACTGGCGTAGAATACCCGTATGTCCCCCCCTATACAAATCCCTAATTCAGGCCTCAAATGCACATGGCGCTCTCACTTTGGAGCCCTGTCGTATTTCAAGGCAACAGTTTAGGGCCACATATGGGGTATCGCCGTACTCGGGAGTAATTGCCTAACAAATTTTGGGGGGCTTTTTCTCCTTTCACCCCTTATGAAAAGGTGAAGTTGGGGTCTACACCAGCATGTCAGTGTAAAAAAATAAATTTTTTACACTAACATGCTGGTGTTGCCCTATACTTTTCATTTTGACAAGAGGTAAAAGGGAAAAAAGCCCCCCAAAATTTGTAATGCAATTTCTCCCGACTACGGAGATACCCCATATGTGGGCGCAAAGTACTCTGGGAGCACACAACAAGGCCCAGAAGGGAGAGTGCACCATGTACATTTGAGGTGATTTGCACAGGGGTGGCTGATTGTTACAGCGGTTTTGACAAACGCAAAAAAAAAAAAAAAAAAAACACATGTGACCCCATTTCGGAAACAACACCCCTCACGGAATGTAATGAGGGGTGCAGTGAGAATTCACCCCCCACTGGTGTCTGACAGATCTTTGGAACAGTGGGCTGTGCAAATAAAAAAATTTGTACAGCCCACTGTTCTAAAGATCTGACAGACACCAGTGGGGGGTAAATGCTCACTGTACCCCTTGTTATGTTCCTCAAGGGGTCTAGTTTCCAAAATGGTATGCCATGTGGGGGTTATTTTGCTGTTCTGGCACCATAGGGGCTTCCTAAATGCGACATGCACCCGAGCAAAATTTGCTCTCAAAAAGTCAAATATGACTCCTTCTCTTCTGAGCATTGTAGTTCGCACGTAGTGCACTTCAGGTCAATTTGTGGGGTACCTCCATTCTCAAAAGAGATGGGGTTACAAATTTTGGGGGGTATTTTCTGCTATTAACCCTTTAAAAAATGTGAAATTTGGGGGGAAACACACATTTTAGTGAAAAAAATTATATATTTTTTTACATATGCAAAAGTCGTGAAACACCTGTGGGGTATTAAGGCTCACTTTATTCCTTGTTACGTTCCTCAAGGGGTCTAGTTTCCAAAATGGTATGTCATGTGGGGGGTTTTGCTGTTCTGGCACCATAGGGGCTTCCTAAATGCAACATGCCCCCCAAAAACCATTTCGGAAAAACGTACTCTCCAAAATCCCCTTGTCGCTCCTTCGCTTCTGAGCCCTCTGCTGCGACCGCTGAACACTTTACATAGACATATGAGGTATGTGCTTACTCGAGAGAAATTGGGCTACAAAAATAACAATCCATTTTCTCCTTTTACCCCTTGTAAAAATTCAAAAATTTGGTCTACAAGAACATGAGAGTGTAAAAAATGAAGATTGTGAATTTTCTCTTCCATTTTGCTGCTATTCCTGTGAAACACCTAAAGGGTTAAAATGCTGACTGAATGTAATTTTGAATACTTTGGGGGGTGCAGTTTTTATAATGGGGTCATTTGTGGGGTATTTCTAAGATGAAGACCCTTCAAATCTACTTCAAACCTGAACTGGTCCCTGAAAAATTGTGATTTTGGAAATTTTGGGAAAAATTGGAAAATTGCTGCTGAACTTTGAAGCCCTCTGATGTCTTCCAAAAGTAAAACAACGTCAATTTAATGATGCAAACATAAAGTAGACATATTGTATATGTAAATTAATTTTTTTTATTTTGAATATCCATTTTCCTTACAAGCAGAGAGCTTCAAAGTTAGAAAAAAGCTACATTTTCAAATTTTTCATCAAATTTTGGGATTTTTCACCAAGAAAGGAAGCAAGTTACCACAAAATTTTAACACTATGTTAAAGTAGAATATGTCACAAAAAAACAGTCTCGGAATCAGAATGATAACTAAAAGCATTCCAGAGTTATTAATGTTTAAAGTGACAGTGGTCAGATGTGCGAAAAGTGGCCGGGTCCTAAGGTGTAAAATGGCTGGGTCCTTAAGGGGTTAAGGACCCAGGACGTACTAGTACGGTGTTTCTCCGGTCTCTGCCGCGCCCCGGGCAGAGATCGGAAGTGGATGCCTGCTGAAATGCTTCAGCAGGCATCCAGGGCAAACGCCGAGGGGGGCCATGAAGGCCCCCCATGTCAGCGATCGCCGCAAATCGCTAGGGAAATTGCCCCTGCGATCTGCGGCGATACCGGGCTGATCGGGTCTCTGGGACCCGACTGCCCGGTAATTTTGCATGATCCCGGTTGTCACAGACAGCCAGGACCATGCTGGAGGCTAGGAGCGAGGTGGCAAGCCTGCCACCTCCTCCTATCCCCTGCGATCCGTCGGTTAGCTAACCGACCAATCGCAGGTGTGGGGGGGGCGGTTACTTCCTCCCGCCCTGCCCAGCACTTGGAAGTCCGGAGAGGACGTGAGGAACACCGGAGGACGTGGCGGGGGACAGGGGAGTGCTGGGGACCGGCCCCTGTACTTACTTTGTCCCTGAAGACCCAGATCCCGGCAATGAAGACGGCGGCGGCGACAAGTAAGTTCCTCTTCAGCCGCGGTCGGGCCCTTTACAGCAATGCACGTCGCCGTAAAGCGACATGCATTGCTGTAATGGGACCCTGTATACTACAACTCCCAACATGCCTGGGAGTTGCAGTTTTGCAACATCTGGAGGTCCACCGTTTGGAGACCACTGTGCCCTTCCAGATGTTGCAGAACTACACATCCTCAGCATGCCCTTACTGTCCAGGCATGCTGGGAGTTGTAGTTCTGTAACATCTGGCCCTTCAGATGTTGCAGAACTACAACTCCCAGTATGCCTGGACAGTTTTGGCATACTGGGAGTTGTAGTTTTTCAACACCTGGAGGGCTACAGTTTGGACACCACTACACAGTGGTCCCCAAACTGTTCTCCTCCAGCTGTTGCATAACCACTACTTCCAATATGCCCTACGGCTGTCTGGGCATGATGGGAGTTGTGGTTTTGCAACAACTGGAGGCACACTGGTTGGGAAACATTGTCTGTTCCCTAACTCAGTGTTTCCCAACCGTGTGCCTCCAGCTGTTGCAAAACTATAACTACCAGCATGCACTGATAGACCGTGCATGCTGGGAGTTGTAGTTTTGGAACAGCTGGAGGTCCCCCCCCCTGTGAATGTACAGGGTACATTCACATGGGCAGGGGGCTTACAGGGAGTATCAGGCTGCAAGTTTGCGATGCAGCAAATTTTGCGTGGCAGCTCAAACTCGCAGCGGGAAACTCGCTGTAATCCCCCGCCTGTGTGACTGTACCCTAAAAACACTACACTACACTAACACAAAATAAAATAAAAAGTAAAAAAACACTACATATACACATACCCCTACACAGCCCCCCTCCCCTTCCCAATAAAAATGAAAAACGTCTGGTACGCCACTGTTTCCAAAATGGAGCCTCCAGCTGTTGCAAAACAACAACTCCCAGTATTGCCGGACAGCCGTTGACTGTCCAAGCATGCTGGGAGTTTTGACACAGCTGGAGGCACCCTGTTTGGGAATCACTGGCGTAGAATACCCCTATGTCCACCCCTATGCAAAACCCTAATTCAGGCCTCAAATGCATATGGCGCTCTCACTTTGGAGCCCTGTCGTATTTCAAGGCAACAGTTTAGGGCCACATATGGGGTATCGCCGTACTCGGGAGAAATTGCCTAACAAATTTTGGGGAGCTTTTTCTCCTTTCACCCCTTATGAAAAGGTGAAATTGGGGTCTACACCAGCATGTTAGTGTAAAAAAATTAATTTTTTACATGAACATGCTGGTGTTGCCCTATACTTTTCATTTTGACAAGAGGTAAAAGGGAAAAAAAAGCCCCCCAAAATTTGTAATGCAATTTCTCCCAACTACGTAGATACCCCATATGTGGGCGCAAAGTGCTCTGGGGGCGCACAACAAGGCCCAGAAGGGAACGTGCACCATGTACATTTGAGATGATTTGCACAGGGGTGGCTGATAGTTACAGCGGTTTTGACAAACGCAAAAAAAAAAAAATGTGACCCCATTTCGGAAATTACACCCCTCATGGAATGTAATGAGAGGTGCAGTGAGAATTTACACCCCACTGGTGTCTGACAGATCTTTGGAACAGTGGGCTGTGCAAATTAAAAATTTGGTACAGCCCACTGTTCCAAAGATCTGACAGACACCAGTGGGGGGTGAATGCTCATTGTACCCCTTGTTACGTTCCTCAAGGGGTCTAGTTTCCAAAATGGTATGCCATGTGTTGTTTTTTTTTTTTGCTGTCCTAAATGCGATATGCCCCCCGAGCAAAATTTGCTCTCAAAAAGCCAAATATGACTCCTTCTCTTCTGAGCATTGTAGTTCGCCCATAGTGCACTTAAGGTCAACTAATGGGGTACCTGCATACTCAGAAGAGATGGGGTTACAAATTTTGAGGGGTATTTTCTTCTATTAACCCTTGCAAAAATGTGAAATTTGGGGGGGAAACACATTTTAGTGAAAAATGTTCTTATTTTTTTTTACGTATGCAAAAGTCGCGAAACCCCTGTGGGGTATTAAGGCTCACTTTATTCCTTTTTATGTTCCTCAAGGGGTCTAGTTTCCAAAATGGTATGCCATGTGTTTTTTTTTTGCTGTCCTGGCACCACAGGGGCTTCCAAAATGCGACACGCCCCCGAGCAAAATTTGCTCTCAAAAAGCCAAATATGACTCCTTCTCTTCTGAGCATTGTAGTTCGCCCATCATGCACTTCAGGCCGACTTATGGGGTACCTCCATACTCAGAAGAGACGAGGTTACAAATTTTGGGGGGTGTTTTCTGCTATTAACCCTTGCAAAAATGTGAAATTTGGGGGGAAACACACATTTTAGTGACATTTTTTTTTTTTTTTATATATATGTATATATGGAAAAGTCGTGAAACACCTGTGGGGTATTAAGGCTCACTTAATTCCTTGTTACATTCCTCAAGGGGTCTTGTTTCCAAAATGGCATGCCATATG